>NW_010555191.1:1182-15667 GCF_000687285.1 Phaethon lepturus | reverse complement strand
TGCTCCCGGCCCCACCGCCGGGCCCCGTGGCCACGGTGGCTCCCACGCAGGCAGTGGGCTGCGGGCTGGGGCAGCCTCCCCGCCGTCCCACACCGACGGGCTGCCCAAGGGCTGCTCTTCCGTCTCGCAGAAATCACCAGAACTTTAGACTGCTAGTAGTTTTTAAAGCTGTTTTGGCCCTTCAGAGCCACGTGTTCTGTTTTACAATGCGACGTGAGTCAGATGTCTCTCTAAACACCCTGTCTGAATATATACATTCGCATTTGTTTAAATCCTGTCCTTCCAGCTTTAGGCACCTCAACAGTTCCCATGTCTGCATGCTCTACAGCAAGCTAGTTCAGCCAGCGATGAGGCAGACCTGAAGGAAGAAAAGGCAATAGTCTTTGCCAAAGATGTCCTTACAACTTCACCATGTCACTCATTGCTGATCTAAGAATCTCACTAATTTCATAATCCAAAAAATGTTTGTGGCTATCCTGAAGGAAAAAAGCCTAAGTTAACCTAGTACCTAAGACAAGACCTTGGTTTAGAAATTTCTCTCATGACTACAAACCTCCAGTTTATTGACAAAAAACACCTTGATGGGGAAATAATCCATTTTAATAGAAATTGTCAGTGCTGATAAAGATATTGTTTGAGCTCTTTCTTCAGATTATATTACAGAAAACCCATTGAAGTTTATAGGTTATTTTCACTGGTTTAGAGGGACTTCATTCATGCAGCTCTTATCTCCTTGAAACACCTAAGATGGTTACTTATACTGTTTTTACTCTAATTTTTCAGTCTTTTAAAAATCAGGTTCATATAGTAGAATTCTAGTCCCTTCTATGGATTTTGCCATTTACTTTACTAATGCTACCAAAATCCCATCCTTGGACTCCAGCAATTTTTAATAAACTTATATTAGCCGATGAACTTTATAATTCTGAGTGATGGGTATAAACGAAATACTAAAAATACAAAAAGATCATAGGTAGGCCAATGTTTAGCCTCAGCTGGATCAAGGAAAATCTAAAGTAATTCAATAGATCCAAAATTTGCAGTTTTACATAGTCTCAGTGGAGATTGTGGTTTGTAACTTCCATACATGAAGTGGACAAAGTGGCTCTAGATACATTATTTTCTCATCACACCTACAGACCAGCAGTTGAACTCATTTCAGTGAAAGTCACGATCACAGGAACGTTAGTCTTGTGTAAACTGTTCCAAGACAAACCTTGCTTCATTTTGGATATTGGTGATAAATCAAAGCTTAGCAGAGGTGAGCTGAAAATTTATATTGGCTGTATCAACAGATTTGTTTTTGTTAGCTAATTCAGCCTATGAGAGAATGAGCAATAGTCACCCAACAGAACCCCACATCTCTAGATTAAAGAAACTTTTACATTCAGTTAAGGCTCTGTGATTACTACCAGCTAATTTCTAATGAGGCTAGGCTGTAATTTGCAGGTTTGCTTCAAGTCCAACTTCCTCCATCCTCAAAGCCAAGTGTTACATCAAATAAGCCTCAAAATTCCCACTTAATTTTGACTTCCACTTAACTCCTTGACTATCTGCCACTGCTCCCTCCCATTCCCACAGCTATTATTTATACAAACACACAGACATGCTCATGCTCCAGTGCCATTGGTAACATAAGGATCTTTCGCTGAAAAGGGCCTTCTTTTGATGTAGAATGGCTGCAGCAGAATTCATCCTTTCCCACAGACTCTCCTGAAGTTTCCATTCCTGTGAACCTAAAACCAGAACGGGAAAAAAAATGTAAATGTGAAAGGGAAGATTTAAGGACTCTGGAACTTGCAAAAAATCCATGACTTTGTGTTCAGGAAAACCCAAATCATTAGGTTTCCTGAAGCCTCTGGCAGTACCACGGGCAAACTACAGGTCCAGACCCTTGGCAGATGTTAACAGTCAGGGCTACGCTGCTTACCTCAGCCTCATCTGGCCCATTACAATTTCTATGGGGGTTTTTTTTGCATTCATATCCAGGAGTACTCGGCATGTTTTCTTTTCTGTATTCTTTTTCTCTGGTTATCTGACTCACTACCAAAACAAATAAACTAAAATAACCCTACACACATGTCTATTGTATCGTATCCACAAAGGATTCTGTTATTACATATGCAGAAGCGGAACTTCTAGAAAATAAAACACGAAACAGTTTGAGTCTCTAAGGCCAATTACAACTACTCTGATTTAAAAGGATTATAGAGAAGCAGGCTCTGTGCAATAATTTCCAGTCTAATTACAATTTACAAAGAATCTTCATTGTTGTCAAAAATATTTAATGTGTCTTGGCATTTAGCAAATAATCTAATTCGATTTTTTTTTTTTTTGGTCACACAACATGATCGCACACAATTCTCCAAGCTGTTTGCAGTGAGCAAAATTATCTTTGCAGCTAGACATTTAGATCCTTCTGAATCAGTAATCAAACATGATTGTGATTGCACTGAATTTTTAGTGCTGTCACAAGTGTGTACTTACTAATCGCACAATGGTGAGAATAGCTGCAAAATCCTAAGCTTTATGAATAAAATTCACCATAAGAGCAAGAAAGAGAGCGAGAGAGAGAATGACCAGTCTTTAGTAGGATTATTTGCTGTCTAATAGAGGTCAGAACCCCAATACAGTTTAACAATATAACAGGCATACACCTAAATGGATATGTCAGTTTTTACAGTATTAAATTATTTAGCAGTAATTACCTCAGCATGTGGATACTATAAATGTAGGTCTTATAAGTATGAGAAAATAGTCTGCTTTGTTCATTCAAATTGATGGTTTGGCGGCCAGCTATAAAAGTACTGACAGTTGCCAGCATTCTATGTCGTGTGCAAGCAAGAAGTGGATAGAAACCTTCCTTGGTGGAGGAAATTTTAAAATAAAGCTCAGGACTAATGACAAAGATATGTGAAAAAACATGAAGTGGAGAGCTCTCTCTTTTCACAGACCTGGAGAAGTATAACGGGAGCACCACAATGGGGTTGAAGAGACATTCCTCCATGCAGCCAGAGACTCCTAATTTTGGATCCAGAAGAGCCCATGCTGAGTCCAACAATCCATTTCTATATTGGCTTTTCTGCTGAGATTCCAATAGAGCTGAGACTTATGAAGATGACTTTTAGAGGTGATAGGTCTGACTGGTTTGTGGAAAATAAAAATACCATCTATTGTTATGCACTGCTCAACCTTCATTCAAAGACCGACAGAAGAAAAGCTCCATTGACCGGATGCCAGCACCTGAGCCAGACACATTTCAAAGAATATGTATGATGCAAGACATATTTGCAGCAAGGTTGCTTGGATTCTACAGCAAACATTAAAGTCTGCAACAGCTTCCTTCAGTATCTTGGTGCCAACTTTTTAATTAATTAAATATAAATCTGAATTATGCAGTTATTAAAGAGGCATCTGCCTTGTTTACTTTGACACTGAAGTCTCACCTTGAAGAACATGGGATGTAGTTTGTGGTAACAAGATAAGAATTTTATGAGTTGTTTCCCTCAAAAAGACAAACAGTGAAATAATGTGAATTCAGCGGATTCAACAAGATCCTGGATATTTAAGTAACAGTGATGGTATTTGAACATTCATCTTTACATTAGAGAGCTAACAGCATTTAGGAAGAATTTCAAAATTCGCATTGCTCAGCAATTATTCCAGGTTGTCATCAGATCCAGGAAAACAGCACTACATCACTTTATACTCAACATAATGTTCACTAACATGAAGGAGTCTTGATATACTCTGTGATAAATTCCAGGTGTGTGAGCTAGGATTTGGATCCTTTGAAAAACAAGAAAAAAGTAGCTATGTTCTTTATTCAAATGAATGGCAACTCTCTGTAGGAGAGAAATTAGATATTTCACAGCAGACTTGAAAATAAAGAACTTCAGTAGTTTTGTCATATTAGAGAAACTGTTCTCTGACTCAGTATCATGATATTTGCATATATTACAAAACTTCTGCATACCAATTGTGTTGCAGATGTTCAATCACGCAGAAGAATCTTATAAGCCACACAGATCCATTCAGTGGATGGGGTACATGTTTATCTTTTTGGTTTTTTTAAGTGATAAACATAAAATAGATAGCAAGCATTTTGTTGTTATGACAATTTGGCATCTTCTGAGCAAATGTATTTGCTTACTATATATACATCTTCAAGCTGTCAAGTAATTGGACAACCATTGCCCTCTCCTCATATTACAAGTTTGATTAAAATGGCAGAGGCCAGATGCCCAGATCACTCACAGATTCTTTAATTAGAGGGTCTCCTGAACCTTCGAACCACTTGAATGAAAAAAAAGAGCAATTAACACTTTTCCAGGGCTTCCTTCGTCCATCTGTCACAGCACAGGTGAAAAAAAAAAAAAAAAAGAAAAAAAAAAAGAAAGGAAGAAAGAGAAAATGATAATGGAACCTTTCTCCAGAAAACACTGGACTCTGAGTGTGCTCCTCCAGCCAGTCCATCAAAAACATCCCTCCCTCCCCCTGCAGAAGATGAAAAGCCTCTAGGTTTTCAAATATGCTAACTGCACAGCACTTACTCTAGGGGAGAACAATCATGTGGAAGCTACACAGACGGGCACAACATGTCTTTAATCACCCCCATTTCCATCAGGCAAGAAAGCTTCAGAAAGCTCGGTTGGTTAGATGCAAGGGCTTGACATGTGAGGGCATCCACTTCCCACCCCCATGCAGCCCCCCCAGCCATCCGCAGTATCAAATGAGATCTGTTATCAGCCCTAGTTAGATCATAATGAAATAATTGCAGGCCTCAGCTGAGGGTGACTGCAGTGTAGTGAGGTGAATTAATTTTCCCACCGCAGCAGGGCATGTCAGATCTGGCCACAAGCGGGTCAAGCCATTATTTTTTGTGGGTGTGTGAAAGTGATTGACTGGATTTCTCCACTTTGGGAGGGTTTGTGGAAGAAAAACAAAGGTGCACTTCAGTCGTGCTTTATCCTTTAAATGACAGGCACAAACGAAAGTAAAACAGTTCATAAATTAACACAGAAAGAACCTTTTTATTCAGGTTTAAAAGAAATCTCATACAACTTGTGCAACTTCAGAAATTTCATCAGGCATCTGTTATGCATTTCAATACACTCTATGGAAGATGCTCAATTTTTCTTTGAGGGTTATAATAACTTTATGGCTAAAATTTTAGCAGTATGCAACTTCTAATGATCAATATCACAACTCCCATTCCCATAAATAAGACTACTACACTGAAGATAAAAAATTCAGTACGGCACAGAGAGGTATTTTGGATCCAAATACTTTGCAACATCGTACTGAAGACCAAACAGCACATTATGTGCTTAGTAAAGCTAACCAAATGTCTATCATTTTTCCCCAGCTATTTGGGTGTAGGGACAATTGTGATTTTCAAAATTTCTTGTGTTCTCACAGGTTATGAAAATTGCTGCTTTTGTCAATTTTGGTAAAAGCAAACAGCTTTTTATTTTAAAAGAGCTACTCATTTTAATCAAGACTCATGTAAGCCTTAGAAAGGAAAGCTACCTTGCATTCTGTTTTTTCTCTTAAGAAGAAACTACCTGAAAGAAAAATAAAATTTCTACAAATGTTTTTCTTTGTACTTCCACATCAAATTTTTACATGCTGTTAGCTCAGTATTTACATTCAGCAGCAATAAAAGAAAAATGTGGAGCCCTACTCTAATGCTATATTATTTGATAAACATTTTTTGTGTTTTGGTTTTTTTTAAAGTAGGTACTACTGGGGGGAAAACCCATCTGAGTGGCATGGTTTTGTGGAACAATTTTTCCAAGAATGGTGTTGTGAAGAAATGGCCTTCGCTGAAGCCGTCCTCAGAATCTGCTTCAACTCACAGAAATCCCCTGGCAATTTCCATTGTGGCCATGAAGAGGAAACACAATGTCTTGCCTCAAGAAATGGAAAATGCTCGTTGAAAAAATTCACCAGCTCTTGCAAACTGCTAGAGATGATTGGAAAGACGAGTACTTAGAGACCAGTAGAATCTTATAGAGGAATTAAATTAAGAATTTGAACATTATGATTTTAATGTAAAACACTCAAGGCTGAATTGACTGCTGAAAACCATCATCAGGAAGAACAGATACCTGCACTACAAACCTTCAGGTTTCTCCTCAGTTTCTTCTTGAATATAGGACTAATGAGAAACAGGGTGTTAGTTACCTTCTGTATTCATTTCCTCACGGTGGCTGGAGGGGAGAGGTACATTCTCAGAGGTGGCTTTGTTAATGCCTTTCTGTTTCTTTTTTCCCATAGCATTTAGAAAAAGGGAAGGAGATGAAGGAAGGGAGCACTCCTCAGACTTCTCTTGTTAAAAAATAAATAAGATGAGAAAAAAAATTGTGCCAACATCTATATAAACCCCAAGCTGTGCTTTCTTAATTACAGAGGAGGCAGAAACACCTCTAAAATACCCCTAGCAATTATTCACCTATCTTTCTTTTTAGCGACTTTCCAGGTCCAGTCACCTCAGAGGCTCCAGTGCAACCTCCTGACAAGCTGAGTGAGAACAATGTGATTATTTAGCATCAAGAGAATACAAAACCTAATACGACAGCACCTCAGCTGAAAAAACACATTAAAAAATACATCTCTCATGAGATACTAATACCAGCTTATACCAATGCCTGGACTGCAACAGGAGGTAGCAACAGCTCTTCCTCAAAGAAAAGGAAAGGGAAAAAGTGGACAGTGAAGGATGACACTCTCACTTTCCAGGCCTGGTTTGTTTTGCTTCAGCTTAAGGTGTGTTGGCTAATTTTTACTGCTGATGCATGCGAACTGTATCATTAGAGACAGCATATATTAATGCCTCACATGAAAATGTATGTCAAACCACTCTTAGAGAGTACTCTTTTTCTCTGTAGTGACTTTATTCTCTGGTCGTTTTATTTATCTGTATCTATAGTATATACATACATATGTGTATGCGTGTGTATATATGTATTTCCCTCCTATGTCTCCTCACTGGTGAGCCTGTTCGTCTCTCTCATTAACCCTTGGGCTGCCACTCACAGTCCCTCAAACACAGGCACGTCTCTGCTGCTGAGTACACTTTGGGGACAGACTCTTGCCCCAAGCACTGATAGAAGTCCATGGAAGATTTTCTGGACAGCTGTGACAGCAAAACATCAGGAAGAAAAGGTAAGGAGACAGGAATTTCTTGAGTGGAGAGGAATGAAAAATACTCCAGCGGATGCCCACATCAAAGTATTTTCTTGGCTGGCATAACTCACAGCAACACAGGGATGCTTGATATTGCCTGGAGAGTCAATTTTTCCCCAGAGAGCCCAAAACTGGGGAAGCAGAAACTGGCCTTTTACCCATCCATTGTCCTTTCTTAAGTACCTGTTCCAAACCATGTTCCTCTGCTCTGTTTCCTGCTGCTTCCCGTCGATGTTGCCCATGAGATGGAAACCTCCTCTACCTCTGCGATCCGCTGACAAAGCACAATACAAAAAAGCTGTTCTCCAGGGTACACACCTGTGTTTTATCACACCACCTTGTCTCCCTCCCTCCTCCCTCCCACTGCCATCCTCTGATGTCTCATACGCAGAATTTCCTCAGCCTGAGACTGCAAGACCCGCCGGGCAGAGACCTTGTCTTTTTGTACGTTTATAAAGTGCTGCTTCTTTCCCTGGAGTTCAGCCCTTTGTTGCTCTTCCATCTCTTCAGCAGCACAGAGCTTTACTCTCTCTCTCTGACAGAAAATTCTACTTTAAAAATGCTTTCATACCGTTGTGGGTCTTGAAGCACCAGTAGCAGCAAGGCAACGTGTTCTATAAATGGCACGAACGCTGATTGGTAATTTCATGTGTTAATTGGCAATATCTGCCTTCAGTAGGCTCTGCAATATGTGTTATATCACACTGACTAGTTACATACCCATGATAGTAGGTATTAACTATTTGCAGGATAAATGTGTGGTCCTTTGAAGGAAGCATGTGAATGTAGTAGTTTTGTTTAATTAGCCCTTACGGCCTGTCAAAAGCTGGAAAGTGAAGAGAGCATCCATCCAATGTGACATACTGTCAAAACTAGGCAAAGCAAGTATTGTCTCCCCCGCTGTACAGGTCCCTGAGAAACATCCCCTTGAGATAATCATCTTAGCAGTATCAAACTCTTGGCTGCCCTGACCTGATCCAGAGCTCACAAAAGGCAATAGGAGTCTTCCACAGACTTTACTGGTTTTCAAGTGCATCCCTGTTTCTCCTTTGGTCTTAGCAGTTAGACAGGATTCAGTGCCCCCCCAGGACTGCTCTAGATGAGAAAACAGTGACGCAATACAGTGATCTTCTCTAGGTTGTGTCTTTACTTTTCCTTTTTCACCAAACCGGAGATGTGTTTCCCGAAACATGCAGGGGGTTTCAGTACCCAGTTTCTGTATCCAGAATTCACCATGCAGCACCACCAAGCTCCACGCCTGAGACCCTCGGTCCCGCTCCTGCCGCCCCAGCCCTGCTCACAACTGCTCCTCCTGGATTTTGGGTGGCTTTGCTGCCACTGGACGCTCAGCAACTGCAAACACAATACCCCATCCCTGCCTCCATGCTCAGCTCTGGCCTGGCATGTGCTGTCTGAAACCCCTCCATTGCCTGTTATATTCCTATTTAAAGAGTCTCAGTTGCTGCTTCTTCAGAGCCTGAAAAGTTGTTTGGCAAACCCACTGATTTTAATGAGATCTATTATTGTCTTTGGATCAAAGGCTCACTTGATGGCAGCTATTAGCACCTTTCACCATAACAGTAATTTAAAGGTGACCACAGGCATCTTCTGTTTACTCCTCAACATCACCCCCTCTTTCTTCCACCCAGATTGGAGAGGTCTGTGGGCACATACTTGACCAAGAATGAACCTGGTGCATGTCTTCACTGTCAACAAAGGTGTAGGAGGGGGAAAAGGGAATCTCAGTGATATAATCCACATTATTTCCTTGCAAATTCAGGTGGAATAAAAGCTTTAGTTTTCAAAGCTTTTGTAAGCACCGCTGTAATCTCTTCACTTACACAGCCGGCTTTACCTAACTGGCGTGTAATATAAACTAAGGCATCCAGTTCACCACAACCATATTGGATTATAACTAGCCCCCATTTTTTACCTTGCCTAAACCACTATTATTGGGGGGAATTACTGGTTTTACTAGGCTGGCCTGTTCCTCTTGAGGGAAGTCAACTGTACCCTTTCTCCTCTCCTTCCACACAGTCTCCTGCCGCAGCTGCTTTAACCTCGTGGGTGAAAATAAAAAAACTTCCTTCTAAGAGCTGAAGACTTAAATTAGGCTATTTCTGAGATAAAAGGCAGGCTGGAAACCTACTCATTTTAATAAACAGACAAATTTTACCTTACACAGGACTGAGGTGATAATCAGTTGATAATATCTGAGAGTAATATCTAATTTATAATACTGGTATCACAGATTACATTTTCCAGGCTGTCCATTTGATGCACAGGAGAATGCCAGGTCTCTGGCACGTCATTTTTCAGAATGGGTTCCTGATAAGCAGTGCTGTATGTTAAAAGCCGTTAAACACGCTAACATCTACTTCTATCTTCCAAACATCTACTAAGCCAGGTGCAGAGGCACATGGCTGAACCTAACATCCTTTGCAAGGTATTAACATTGCATATAACCACTATTTATTACAGGACTACAAAAGATGAAATAAGGAAAATGAAACACTTGCACTATCTCCAAGAGCAATGGTTTCATTCTGTCTGTTTGCATGACCTATAACGAAATTTCACGTAACTATTCTTGTCAATCATGTTCAAATAGCTCAGCCCTGCCCTTTCTGTGTTGCTCTGCCTTCTCTCCATTGTGCTCGCAATAACTGCTGCCACCCTTACAGCTATTAAAGCAAAACATTCAACCACAGATTGTTAATTTCTGCAGTTATAAGTACACTCTCTCTTTTCTATTTCATGGAACTACCATGTATGTGGGGGTTTTTTGTAATGTTTTCCAATTAAATATCACTAATTCAGTCTTAACATCTCATTTTTTACTTAACTTCAAAGTCGATGAAGTAACTTATACACCAAATTAATTATGTCTATTATCACTTAAAGAAATCCACTTAATTCTGTCAAGCCTGGCAAAAGATATAAAAATCTTGGTTTGATAATATTAACATCAACAACTTAAACTGTATTTAAACTGAGGAGGAAGAAAATAGAAATAATTAATTGCTCATCACAGATCTGCCCAATATGGAATGCCATGTGGTTCTGCTTTTCTAATAAATTTGTTTGCTTTCTCTGCACTATTTTTTGTGAGGTATATAAGTAGTTAAAGGAGCACATTGAAAAATGAACAATCAGGCTAACGAGGAAAGTGATTAAAAGTTATTAAAACCAGAGCCAAAATACCGAGGAAGATGTAGAAGTTTTGAAATGTTGTCCCACGTGAGCAGGACTAGAAAACATCCACCTTTTCCCTTCTATTCTTCTGTTTGCATTCCTCCCCTCACTTTTGCAATGTGAGAAATTCTTATGATGAAAAATAAAACAACTAATCAACAAAGGAGAGGAACTGGAAGAATCGCATTGATTTATGAGCTGGAACCCCGGAAGGGAGGGACAAAACTCAGGCAATCTCAGACCTCCAATGTTACAACCCTTGCACTGTGATGAGTTTACTAGGGCTCTGCGTGGGAAGCGGGTGTGTCTGAGCAGACACCAGTCTCTTTACGTCTCACCAGGGCCGAGCGCGGGGGGAGCAGCCATTAGCAGCCATCACCCCTCCTCGCCCCACTCCACCCAGAGCTCCTGGCAGCCAAAGGGTGCTGCGGACGTCGGCACGGGTGGGTGTCACTGCAATCTAAACAGACAGAGCAGAAATGAATTTCACCACCAGAGAGTAGCCAGCAAATTAAACTCAATCTCCCTGCTGGAAAAGCTCAGTGATGGAAAGCTCCTAACTCTTCTCCACGATCCTAAGAGCTGTCCCTGCCCACGGTGCCCCTCCGGCACCAGCTCCCTCAGCCCCACGGAGCCCAGCAACAGGGGATATCAGATTGCTTGGCTGGGCAGAAGCCAGGAGGAGAGGACGCACGGCCCGTGCAGCCCCCAGAGAAGGGATGAAAGCTCAGTGAAAGCCGCGTTCTGCAAAAGCCTCCCACAAAACAGAGACCCAGAGCCACCACAAGTGACGTTCGTTACTCCGTTTACGCAAAGGGAGCAATATTGACTTACACAAAGTGATGGTCCAAAGTCCTACATTTATTCCCAGGGCACAGTCTCATTTAGGTGTTCAGACTGCCCTCAAAAATAAGCACTTCACGGTAAGGGAGGCACTATTTACCTGTTTTCTGATACCAGAAAATCCCCCTCTTGATTTGCCAATCCATGTTCTCACACACTTTTCTCACTTCATCTTCTAAGGCCATGTCAGTCAGGTGCATACCATGACCAGCTCTGGCTTCCAGGGTGATCTTTCTGAGGGAAACTTTGCAGTTTTGAAAGAACCAAAAATCCACATCAGACTGAAGAGTAGAGGTTTCAAAGCTGGGTATGGAAAGGAAAATTCAAGCTACTGTAAATGATTGAAATGTTTTGGTTAGAAGTGCTGAGTGTAGCAGAGCCGTCTCCAGCTCAGCTATGGTCCTACAACCAGAGCAGGGTGCCTGGTTGTAGGACCATAGCCACAGACTTGCGCTTGGCACCAGGAGCTGCAAGGGCACCATGGAGCTGCAGGAGGGTCACACCAGCGGCAGGAATAAGTCCGGGATCACCCCAGCCCAGACAACCCAGAGGGTGGGTAGCAGAGAACAGTGAGGAGCCAGGCTAGTTTTGATGGAAATCTGCTTCACTGTCCAGTTTTGAAATCATTGGAAGGTGTGTTACAACAGGTCTGTTCTTTTGAAATGTCTCAATGCCTGCAAACAAGTGTGTTTTTAATGGAATAAATGTTTCAGCACAAAAGCTTTGACCAGATTCACAGAGGAGCACAGTCTGCTAAACATCTTCCTCAGCAGTCAATCCATAGGGTAAGAGAGTTTGCTTTAGCCAGAAAAATAAAAGCCCAGTTTCTTAATGTGTGCTGTTACAGCTCACACCTTGTACCTTTAGAAGTCAACCTCCAGCACTTAGCCAAAATAGAAACCTGTAACAAGACCTCTGCTGATCACTGAAATCCATGTATAAGCCTGATCCAAAGTTCAGAGAAGATGGCAGGAAGTTTTCCATCAGCCTCAGTATACACAAAGACCTTAATGAAGAACATGGACATTCCCAGACAGTTTTTACACATTCATGACTGTTTTTCCACCTGCCGAAAGGACTGATTTTATCTTGTATTGCTTGAGTCCAGCCATGGGATGTACTGATTGGAAAATCTCAATGCATGAAAGCGGAACATCTGCTAAACAGGGATACAGGATTCTGCCCTGACTCAAACACTTCACCCCACTTCGGCGTTGAAAAGGGGATATCATACCTCTGTTGCTTGCCAGTACTGAATTCGCAAAGCAAAGGAATATTTTCTACTGGCATAAAAAAGCCAGAGGCATTTCCTAATGCTAAACTCACCTCCTTCCCTACAAGGCAAAGAAGGAAAGAGACAAGTCTGGGAGGGTGTTTGAGGATATAATCTCCATTTTGTCACCAAAACCTCAGAGGCAAAGATTCCCTTAGCAGATGTTTCAAATCAAAGCAGCAAAGCAGTATCTAACTCACATGGGGAAAGGACGGCCGGGAAGTTCGAGAGTCAGTCTTCTACCAAGCGGATACTGGAGTAGAAAAAGAAATCAGTCTTCTGCTTCTGGTGTCCTTCTATCAGCCTCTACCATCAGCAAAGACTGAACAAAAATCACCTAGAACATAGATCAATATACATGGATAATTTAATAACCACGTGGAGGACAAGCTCTTCGACCAGCAGTGAAAGCAAGCTGCAAAGTCAAAGCCTTTCTCCTTGGCAAATGCCCAACAAGCAGCTATTTCCTATTTGCACACGCAAAGTGTGTTTATATCTTTCATGTAAATTCCTGTGCAAAATAGATGCTGCAGAGCAAAAATTGCCCCTCGCCACTTTCCCCCGTCACCCCTGCTGCAGAGCGCGGAGCGTGCTTGAGAGATCTGGTCCAGCCCCGCTGGGATGCTTTGACGAGAACCCCTTTCTAGCACATGGTCCTAAGTGGTATCAAAAATAGTAATTCAGCCATCTCTAAGCAAACAAAAACAGAGTCTGTAAGAGACAAGAGGCTGCCAGATCTGAAGCGATGCATGTAACGTTTTTCTTTCAGGAAGAAGGGATGTTTTTTCTTTCATCTGTTTTCTGTTTGTTCGTTTGCTTTCATTCATTTACGAGAGTCTCCTTTTAAGCAAAGGGGGAAAAGTTGATGTTGATTTACATCCTCTCTGCATAATAAGGCCCTGGCCCTTACACACATATGTGTAGTCCTGCTTAAGTCAATGGGATTGCTCGCCTGAGGAAAGTTAAATAAGTACGAAAGTCCTTGAAGGAGCAGGGCATGAAATAGCTACCTATTGACATAAAATAGCTACCTATTGCAATAACCCAAATAATCAGATATGACAATTGTCCCCTTCTTTCCTTGTTTAATCCATAAAGTTTTATTCTGTTTTGTTGTTAAATCAACACGAAGTTATCACTGGAGTTAAGGAGGCAGCACCCAGTCTGATTCCCGCGCTTCCCGACACGCAGCCCTTTGTTATAATCATCATAATAGTATTAAAGATGAGGACCACTGTCAAAAAGTTAATCATCAAAAGCTGGAAATCACATAGTGAATCTGTCAGTCGTCTGAACTGGATGGGGTCATGAAAATGAAAGGGAAAGAATGCGCTGTCCGCAGACGATGCTTACATGCTAATAAAAACCAGCCAGGCAAAAACATATATGCACAAGACTGAGCAATTTGTCACCCTGGGCTATCATGGCTGTTCCCCTGCCTATTGTAACAATGCCAGCATTCAAAATAGTCAGAAAGGAGCTTACAGGAGCTGAATGCCAGCACATGTGTTTTTCCAGCTGGAGCCGAGTCCTGGACCAGCTTCTGAATTCTAGTTTAAGTTTCTTACTCTCTCCCTCAAACAGGAAAAACACATAATGCAAAGACTAAAAGCCCTAAAATAAAAATGTTGAAGAGAAACTAATGCTGGAAAGAGTCCTAAAAACATAGCTGCAAATTTGGAAGTGTTAACCATCCCCCTGCTGCACACATACCTTCCTCTCCAGAGAGCCTCGCCGCGGCTCGCCTTCCCGCGGCGCGGGAGCCCGGGGACCACAGACCCCCCCCAGCACCCTCCCTGCCCTGCACCCACAGCCAGCACGCCCCCGGCCCGACTGGGGCTCTCGGGCTGGCAAGGGCTTCCTAAGTTCGCCTCAGCCTGGCGCTGAACGTTGTACCTCCGTACAGTGTTCCAAACTTTCAAATTCTTTGATCCTTTCACTGTTTTGGCCTTGCAGTATTACTGAGCTTCCCACTCAGCCTCT
>NW_010555191.1:0-1151 GCF_000687285.1 Phaethon lepturus | reverse complement strand
AGTAGTTCAACGCTGTGCAAGTGCTTGCTTAAAAAAGAAAAAAAAAAAAGATAGTTTGAAACCCTCTCCAAAGTTTACAGTCACCTACTCCAGGCATAATCATTTCAAACTCTGCAGCACTTCACATTTGGTTAAAACCACTTCAGTTTAGAAGTGATTAGAGGTTGAAGATTTGCAGTTTAAAATTTAAATTAAACTGTTTAAAATTATTGGAACACTTCACACATTTAAAGCAAATAATTTTATTTATTTATTTACCTTTCCTTCCCAGAGTTCTGGATTTTCAGAAGCAAATTGCAGAGCAGAAGCAACTATTAACGAACCAGGGCGGTCCAGAATTCAGATTTAGGTTTTTAAATCCCAGTAACTTACAAAAGAGGAAGTTGTGAAAAGGACTGTGTTAGCCAAAACGGCAAGGACAGCAAAAATATCTGTAGATACGTAGAGAGAGAAGTATGGGAATGGATAATAATAGTGTGTGGTTTAAGGCTTGTACTAAAATATTACTTCACATCATTTGCAGCCAAATTCCTTTATTTATAAAAAGCCTATATCAGAGGCAAATAAGCACACTGTACTCTTCATATAATTTCATTTTAGCTTTCTGAGATTTCATATTTTAATTATACAAATTAACAGAAGGGCAGTAACAATAAGTCCTCCACTCCAAATGAATATTTCTCTTTTTCTTCCCCTCCCAAAGACACAGATAACATCCCCAAACTTATCAGTCCTACAAGTTTACGTGGCACAACTTATTACCTATATTTGACCTGTAAACTAAACTGCTAGCTGTTTCATAGAAATTAATCCCGAGTTCCTCCCAAGAAGCGCTAGCATTTGCGTCGAATTGCAGCTCCCGGTTCAGACGAAGGATCGCACAGCGCGCACCCGTACATAAACCGGAGCCGGACCGAGACGTTACACAGAGCACGGCCTTATGCTGCCAGCTCGAGAGGTCTGACAAGCAAGCCGAAAAATAAAATATTTCCTCGTTTACATCACTGCTGAAAACAGGCAATCCCCACTCCCGGATGGGCCGGGCGGGAGGAGAGCAGAGCAGCTTCTCAGACGGTTCAAAAACAAATCCCCGTTCCCGTTTTCCATCCCCCCGAGGCAGGGCGGGGCGCGGGCAGGGCGCGGGGCAGGGC
>NW_010555190.1:0-8622 GCF_000687285.1 Phaethon lepturus | reverse complement strand
CTATCTAGAGCAGCAGCGAAGCCTCCCAAAACAACGCACTTCAGTCATGAAGTCATGAGCGGTTTTGCAGTTCAGGTCACAGGAGGCTTCAGTTGTCACGACCTGCTTTGTGACTAGAGCAGAGACCCCTGTGTGACCCATTTCTCCAGTGGTGTGAGGATGCAAGGCCACTGAAGATGGTGCGGTGGCCGGGAGATCACAAAACAGAAGGGGAATGGGCCTCGGGAGGCGGCCGGCCCACCCCTACTGCAGCTGGGCCAGCTTGAGAGTCAGGCCGGGGCCTCGGCCAGCCCAGCGCTCTAGTGCGTGGCTGCTAGATGGCAGATTTGGGTTACAGCTCAGAGGCTGGAAAGCTGACCATCCTCTCCTAGTATTTTAAGATAACATACGGTACTCTGAGCCAAAAAAATCCCATGGAATGAAAAATTGTCGTAAGGGATGGGCTTTTCTGTGTAACAAATCAGTCAGCAAAGAAACAAGAAGAAGTCTGACAGCGACAGCCGTATCGTAAACACAACAAAACCTCCAACAGCAAGAAAATACAGGATTTACGCAAAGTAAGAATTCCAATCTTAGAATTATTAAGAATAAATCTATTACTAAAATCCAAATGCAACCCAAGGGAAACCAATAAAGCTGTCTGTACTAAGAAAAGCGCTACAGCTTTGTGCCAAAGTATTTGGCCGTTACTCACTATCAGCCGTACAACACCCTGGTATAGCACTAAGAGAATATTCCTTTCAGGAATAAAAGTGAATGAAAATATATTTGGTGCCACTTGTAGTTCATGAGCAGTGTGAGATTGATGTAAGCATCCAAAGGTTGTAATCTCTGCTATTAATATCTGTGTATTTAGATCTATGTTAAATTATTTGTACAGCAAATCATTGGTAAGCTCCTTTTTGACTAAACACACCAGTTGAAACTTGAGGCTCAAAATTTCCACAAGGAAATAAGTCAGTGAAGGGGAAAGAAAAGCAGTACAGTGAAGAAGCAAACTTGAAATAAGAAATTTGCTTGCAAAAGTGCTTTGAAAATACAGCTAAATAAAACAAAAACTGATCCTGTAGACTCCAAATGAAAGGACTAGATTTTAACCTTATTAACAGTGCAGTATGTAACAGGGCTATTTAGTTTGCTAAAGCTATTCTTGTGTTGCTGAGCCAAGAATCTAGTCCTAAACCAAAACAGCAGCAGTAGTGTGTAGCTATTCAATATTATTCCAACCCAGCCTATTTCTCTGGATAATTTCAACTACATACAAGTAGAAACACCAAAATAACGGTAGAGAAAATAAGCATGCAAAATTCAATTTGCAAAAAATATAATGTATCCCGTACCATCTCATTGCAGACACAAGGCAACAGCCACAATAGGGGTGAAAAGCAAGGCACTTTCCCCAGCATCGTGGATGTCTGTCAGGCTGGGTACTGCTGGTCTTCCTCTGCTGTCGGCACCCAAACGAACCACTTCAGAGCTACCTCAGCACACCACCTGGGCTGCAGCACAGGTGTATCTGCATCTGCCCTAACCCCACCACATTTTCAGCTGTGAAGCACTTCCACAGCTGCATAAGCTCAACTAACTGTGCGGTGACCCCGAGAATCAGAATTTGGAAGTACTCTAGTGTAAAGGAAATCATGCAATACCCCCAACCTCCACCTGATCTGAAGCTGGATCCCACCACGGCACAGTCCCGCAGGGACAAACAATGCCATGTGCTGGCAACAGGTCCATCGACAGCGCCAGGGCCCCCCGGGGAGCCCCAGCTGGGGCAGCTGAAGACAAGGTGCAGAGGTTGTGGGTGGGGGTCCCCAGGGAGGCTGGCCAAGGAAATGAAGGCCTATTTGTGCCCTCGGAGCCCTGACAATAAACTATTCTATGTGACTAATGTATTTTCCATGCAGTTGCACATCTTTAACGTCTTTGGAGTTCTCGTTCATCGTAACATGATGAAACTAATGGAGCCACGGCAAAAATAATGTATCTTTCTGGACCAGCATTATCTGAATTGGTTAAACCATCACCTTTTTACAAGGAGAGAGTGAGCAATGAAAATAGGTTCAGTCACTATCACCCTTTACCACTGAGCTAAATGTTAATCATGACCCACTGCAGATCTATGGACAGCAGGGGTGGAATTAGTGTATCCAGTTAGAATAATAAAAGCAGCATCTAATTGACTAACCAAGTACTGCATCTTGCCAGCAAGGACTGCCATTTACTCTTTGTATCCCAGTGCAGGATAGATAGTGGATGTCTAGCTCAAAGGTCGGAACTCTTAATTACAGGCATTTCTACAACTAAGTATACTTAAAAACAGTAATCGATAATGTATTTTTTTTATGAATGAATTAGCATTAACTGGGAAACTGCCCTTATGTTCAATCCAGTTTGATTAATTGATGGGTCAATTATAGATAGGCGAATAGAGCCATAGCTCTTAAAAACATTTACTCTGACTTCTTATACTGCACAAGCTATTGAATTCCTTGAGCTAATTCCTGCTCAAAGTAGACCAAAATTTTTAGAAAACAGCCAGTCTTGATTTTAAAATGTCCTTAATAAGTGGTTTTACCAAAAACCTACTAAGCACGTATGCTTTATTTCTACCCTTAATATGCCCAGTTGCCTTTTCAGCTACTGGATCTTGTTATAACATTATAAGCTATTTTGAAAAGTTCTCAGTTTTTTTCTCTCTACATTAGTACTTGTAGACATTGGTAAAATTAAATGATTCAGTATTTGCTTCTCAAGTCTGAAAACACAGCATGATATACTCCAGGAGTGAAATCCTGGTCACGCTGAAGTCAATGACAAATTCCTACTTTCTTTAATGAAGTCAGGATTTAATTTCTGTTTCAAACAATATTCTGTCCAAATAAAAGAGGTCTAACAACCCATGCACATTATCAGATAACTTCTAAACAGTACCTTGTGCCAGGTCATAGGCTTCTCTAAAATCATCTAGGTTCACCGATGAGAAGCTCGTGAGGAGGTTTCTTTTCTGGGGAACCAGCTGGGATGATGGCAAACGTTATCACACTCCTGTTCCACATTATCACCCTTGTTGAACAGCTGACAATTTGATTATGCCTCAGGTAATGAGGAAAATTTTGAATTTCAGTAGCTCTCTTTTTTAATAAACAGTCATTTAGTTTTAAAAACAAAAATAATAATTTACTAAATAGGCTTTATTCCACCCTGAAAAACGTAGCTTTCCAAGAGATAATGTGTGAATTTATCCACAAGAGTGAAATTCAGCACCGTCCTGCAGCCCCATTCAAACCCTCCAGGAGAAATACAACCAGCTGCCTGCGTAGCGTTTAGCTTACTTTGGATGTTTTCAAGAAATAAAACTGGTTTGATAAGTTATTAATGAAAATAGTTTTGTAACCTCTTTGTTAGCATATTTGTCCCATCCCCTTTTTTCTATATTTATGCAAAACCTGTAAATAAAACATACTCTTTTGCATCTCCCTCTTTTATCTGTGTTTTCATACCATGTTCATCAGGTAATCTGAATGTGGGTTTTCATGAATCAGTTTGAATGCCTAAATAAATATTGTTTATTGCAAAACACAGACTTGCTAATCAATTTATGAAGATTCTCAAGGCTTTCACCATATAAGTATGCATGCAATTGCTGAATAAATAGCCAACACGAGGGAGTTTCAAGTAACCAGAAGAGGACTGGAGCGCTCTCACTCCTCCTGCAACTGAGGAGTCTGTACCCTGCAGGATGTGTTGAGGACTTGGCAGGATTGGGTGATGAAATGGTATTTTACTAAATTATACCTTATATCTGCAGAGACTTGTACTTTTTACTTTCTCTGCCTTTTTTTGACTTCTGTTTTAAATATGAAAGATGATAGCTCATGAAAGGATGTGAAGTTGGGTATAGGTTTAAGGAAGTCACAGAACAAAGTGTCATGCCTGCTCTTTGAATATCTTAAAATTAAGATGTCTTTAGAAGCAGAGCTGTTCACCTTCACTCGCAACCCTGGAGCTGCTCTATGGAAAACCGTGTGCGTTTGACAGGAAAAGATCCATCCCTGTTAGTCACTTTTAGTTAGACTTAATCACTTAATCTTCCAGAAACGGTACCGCCGAAGCGTGGACTGTATTGCGCAGGAACGGCCGCGTGCCCTGTGCCCAAAGCTGTCTTTTTGTGTTATGTGTCACCACAGACTCTAGCCAGAAAGGTTCTGAACTTGGAAAGGGAGTGGGGAGTCACTTGCTAAGACATAGGGCCCTGAGCAAACTTGGGGGTGGAACTAGGAATAAACAATAAAATCAGCTACAGGGTAGGTACAAGGAACAATCATAGGCCAGCAGCCTGTGGGGAGAGAAAGGACAAAGGAAACCATATATAACCTTTTCTATATTTAATGCAATTATTTCCAGAGAGATCTGGTTTACTAACCTTGTCTTTTTTGTCTCCACCCCCCCCCCCCAAAAAAAAAAAAAAAAACCACCAACTATTGGTACCATCAGCTGCTTTCAAGCTGGCCGGTGCAGGTACTGACAACAGGATAGCTGGGGCAGCTGGAAGGACGTCCCGCGCTGAGGTCCAGGTAACAGCTCAGTGTAAGCTGGTTTAATAGCCTTTGTGGGCAGATGTCACAGCTCACCCTGAATTCTGTCCTGCTGTGGCTAGGCAGCTGCTTCTGGTATCCTGGCAATTTTTGCGTAGTTTGGGTTCAGAGAATTGCACCTTTTCAGCAGGTGAGTGCAAGTTTATATTAATTCTTTGCAAACCAGAGATTAAGTGTGAAGGTAAAAACTCAGCAGGAGTTGGGAAATGCTGCCTTTCAAAGAGGAAAAGTGCAGTTAATCACTTTTAGGAAATAACCTGCAAGGTGGGAGTTCAGGGATGACAGTGAGCTCAGAATTCAGTAGGGGCTGCAAGCACGGTGTGCCACGGGTGCGTCTCTCGGGCTGGTGTGCTCCCAGCCCTGGGAGGGCCCTGGGGTTGACATCCTCGTGTTATCTTCCACATCTATGCCACGGATTGTTGACGTGTTGACAGTATTGACATTGCCAGTGCTGATACACAGACAAAAACACTCTAGAGATGCCCTGGCTCTGATAGTCGGGCTGTTCCCAGCCAAAGAGGGCTGGTGGAAATGGAAAAGCCGGGCAATCCCATGGAGGTTTCTGTCTCTTCTCTTTAGAGACGTTTGTGACAGTAAAAGACCCAGAGATCTAGAAAGAGGTTCCCCCTTTTTTTTTTTAATGAAGGGAACAAACTCTTCTCCACTGTCACCCATCAAAAACCTCCTGCAACTTTATAAGTATTAACATCCCTACTGCAAGTCTTTACAGGGGAGAGTGCAGATCTAGAAGTGAAGACTCAAGTTTCTGCCTAATGTATGGGAGTGATTTGTCTGGATTAAATATATTTTAATCCACTCCTTCAAAGTTTACAAGCATTTCTAGTATGTCATTATAGAAAGCCTGTACACAAATTTCCAAAGACAAAAAGTGACAGCAGCACAAATGTGGTTTCAGGAACATATCATGATGACAGAACCGGATGACTGTGGGGAACAGGCAAGGGCAGCTGTTAGGTGTGAATGTGACACTCAACACTCAGATGCTTGCAGTTCACAGTTTGCTTTTATCAGAATCAGCAACCTCACAACTGCCATTCTGTGTTAACTCCAGCCTGCCCCGGCAGACCTGCATTAACCTTTGCTTATGGAGCCACGGCAGGACTCAAGCAAATAAAAAAATATAACATGTCAGATTCTCCACTGGTGTAAATCAGCATCTCTCCACTGACTTTGAAGGAACGGCACCTGCTCGCTCAAGCTGAGGATCTTACCCGGTGCCACCGTAGCATCATTAAGTTGTCACATTCTTCCCCTGCCTCTCCTTTTGTCATCTGGCTGCAACTTTCCTGCGTTGAAGACTAGAGAAATGTCTTTGATCCTCTGATAACTCCTTGAGGCTCCCTGATAATTGGCCAGGATGTCTCCTGAGTTATCCAGGGTCATTTTATCTGCCCTTTTACTTGGAGAGGGATTACAGGCAAGAGAAAAGTCTTGGAGCCTTCACAGATGCAGACGACCTACACGAGCGCTGCCGTGTGTCGTAGGTCAGGCACCCCTCCCGGCATGAGGGACACCCCGTCGCCACCGGGCTGTGCTTTACCTGTCCTGCTACTGATGTGGAAACAGAAACCCTTCAGGGAGACCTGGGCCCTACGTCAAAGCAAGGCTGTGTACCTCTTCTGTCCCAGCTCACTGGGGGTGCTGGAAAAGGAAAATGGGTGAGCTGCTTTTCTGCTGATGGAGGTATTTACACACTGTAATCAAGCACTCTCTCCAGATTCTCTGAAGTTCTTCTGGTAAAGTGTTTTCTTCTGTTCTAACAATGATTTTTGCAGCTATTTTCCAAATCTCTGATTTTTTTCAGCTTCATCAAACATACGATCACTGAAACTGTGTGCCATTTCAGTAGGTACACCGATGCTGTATGAAGATGTAACATCACATCTATATACATATTGGTTGCTTTTCTATTTATGTGTGTGAAGATTGCATTAACAGTACAATCAACAGTAATTTATATTTAACTCAGCAACAAAAATGCTCAAGTGCCAGGCATAAGACTGACTCCTTTCCAGCCTTGCTAAAAATATCTTTATTCAGTGATGACTTCCCAGTGATAACTCATTTTTGATATTTGCTGCTTAATAAGACCACTGTTCTGCTAGTGGGTATTTCACTAAGACTGCAGAACATAATTTTTTAAAATCAGAATGTTTTGCAAAATTAAATGGCTTACAAATGTCTCAGTATCTTGCACTGACACAGTTACCTTTTCAGCCAAATTTGTAATCTAATCAGGTTTTTCTGACAAGACCTGTTTTCCATAAAACCATGCTGACTGGCATTAATTACTTCCTGTCCTTTCATTCTTTATGAGTTGAATCCCATATTCTATTATTTTGCTCCCCCTTCACCTCCTCTCCAGTTTGATGTTAGGTTAGCTGGCTTATATTTACCAAGGTCATCATGTTCATCCTTGCTGCATACTGGCAAAACATCAGTCTTCTTCCAGTCTTCTGGAATTTCTGTATTATTTCAAGACCTATTAAAAATTAATGTGTGGAAGGAAGAGTCTCCTCCACCAACTATTTGAGATTCCTCAGGTGCAAGTTATCTGGGCCTGATGAATTACAGGCTTTTATCACAAGTAGATATTTAACATCCTATTTGGTTACTAATGGACTGAAAAAGGCTTCAGCTCCCTGGTACGATACTGCTGTCATCCTACTTTTTCCAAACTGAGGAGAGACATGTTTATTGAATATGGCTTTCTTGATTATTAATGATTTTACCACCTTCATCTAGTAACTGGATAATTCCATAGCTGAGATTTCTTCTGTGCATAACGTACTTCAAGTACTCTTTTTTTTTTTTTTTTTGCCTATGCTGGATATAAGCAGAAAAAGCTTCAATTTTCTGTGTTGTAATTCCCCTTTTTCTTCTTTTTGCTGTAGGCCACTATTCTTTCTTCTAGTTTCTGGCCCATACAAAATGAAGTAATGGCTGAGAGGAGAGAGAAGGGGAAGGAAAGAGTTCAGTCTTCTGCTATCTTCAGGTGTCTCTAATTATAACTAATATTGTTCTTACCTTCTTCTTGTCCCAGTTTAACTTCATGAATGATTTGGCTGCACCCAGTGCTCTAAAAAGCATTGATTAAATGGCTTCTGGAAACCAAAGAGCCTTCCTTTAAGTATGCTCCAGGTAGAAAGAGTAGGAGTGATACCAGATTCCTCTTATTCCCCTTTCTGGTGTTCCCTAGCGACCGAGGGGCCCATCCATCTTTCAGCAGGCTAATTCACGTCCACGTACTTGGTGGTTTCTCTCTCAACCACCTCTTCTGCGACTGCTTCTCTACATGGAGGGGAGCTGAGAATACATAGACTTTTACTGAGAGAAGAACCACCGTCCGTCATCAGGTGACAAGCACTTCCGTTTCAGAAGAAGAAATCTGGTCCAGCAGAGTACTGTTGGTAAGCCACCCTGCGCCGAGGCACATCACACCAGCGGCAGCTAGAAGGCCTCCTCATGTGTTTATATAGAAATAGAAATATAGAAAGCTCTCCCAGCTTTGCATTTGGTACCAGAGCGAGCTGCAGGTACAGAGTACATTTGAAAATTAAGCCAAATGTGGAGTGTTTTTATTGCCGTTAATAACTTGGGGAATTCTCATTCCTTGCAAGAATCTTCTTTTAGTGGTGGTTTTGCTTGTTTGGGATCCTTTTTGCTTAGCAGGGGAGAAAAGAAAAATGTAGTCAAAGCCTGGGACTTCATTCATACTTTGAATGGAAGTAGCCTATTATTAAAACCCAATCTATTTTTTAGGTTAATAGGAAGATAGCTATCGGGCCAGGTACTATGTTACCCGTAGTGAAATCGTTATTTCCAAGGAAGTTGCACCTCAGCCACGTGCTTGGGAGCTCAGCTGTGTTTGGGAGCCATGCTGTTAGCTGCTGGCAGAGTCCTCACTGCTGCTAGGAGAGGAGCTGGGGTGCAGCCCTGGCCCCAGGGCCGAGGGGCTCAGCCCCGCTCCCCTCGGCGCTGCTGGCCCCATCGCTCCTCGCCG
>NW_010555189.1:0-4430 GCF_000687285.1 Phaethon lepturus | reverse complement strand
CCGGGAAATGCAGAGGGAAATGAAAATAGCAAAGGGAGAAGGAGCGAAGGAGCGGTCGCAGGGGAAACCCTCGCCGGCCAGCCTCGATTCTTCCGAAACGAGCGACCCAGACAGACACACTCCTTTTCACTTATTTATTCCTTACCAAGAATAAACCTTAGCAGGTTTATTTTCATTAACAGTTTGCATTCATTTTCCTCCATCCACATCGCGCTTTGGAGCATCCCACCAGGCAGGGAGAGGGAAGAGCAACGAAACCTGCTGCTGCAATATTCAGCGACAGCGGGAGGCAGGGAGCCGCGAAGAACGGGCAGAAGGAGCCCGCAGAGCCCTGCATGAGCATGTTTTCCAGGGAAAGAAATCAATTACAACGGGTTTGGGGGTGCTTATTTAAACTTTTCAGTTTCTGCTAACTGCTGCCTCTTCCCCTCCCCATGCCCAGCCATGGTGTGCTGGCACATGGGAATCAAAGGTGAAACCAGGCGCTGAAAATCAGGGTAACATACGAACAAGACAGCGGAAATCACACCAAAAGCCATGATTTTTATTTTTTTAAACTTTAAAAAAAATGAACCTTTAATTGCTACTAGCAAGACATATAACCACATACGATTTAACCAGAATCTGCTTCCCCGCGCTCCTTCTGCCAGCTCGGCAGGCTGCTGGAGACCAGCCCGGGGTGACGAGGCGGCTCGTGGTCCTGCGCGGCCGCGGCCGCAGGAACGCGTCCCGTGAAGACCTCAGCAGTCTGCTCCAGGGACCTTATGATCACGGCTCTGCCGAGCACGCCGTGCTCAACAGCTGTAATGGTGTAGCTGTTTTAATGAAGAAAAAAAGAGCAATGTTTCAGAATTTCTACAAATGAGCATTTTCACCATGGCTTCCAGGCCTGATTTGAATTCAGGTGGTGTTATCTATGGAAAATGCCAGTCGATGCAGCCTGGTCTTCTGGGTGGCTTTTATTCTTTAAATCTCTACCTGTGTGTGCCCTTTCAGGCTGGCTTTCAGGAAAAATTCACACTGTCAAAATGTGTTGTGTTTTTCGTTTGCACCAAGACACGCTACAGCACGTGCATATGAAATCTTTTTGCTTACCTATAAATCCATGTAAGTAAAACGAGTTCTGCCACCATCCACTTTTATGGGAAATACTTTCAAACTTACACACACTTCCCTTGTCTTATCAATGTACTCAGAGTTTCTCTGAAAAAAATCACAGGCTGTATTTTTGCATCTTCTTTCTACGTGCGAATTAACAACTTTGATAACATTGAGGCACTATTTAAAATCGAAGGCCCCCAAAACACCAGCTTTATATTTCAAGCTCCAGAAACACCGTCTGTGCACTTTCATGTTAGCATTGAAATGCCAAAAGAAACCGCTCAAGCAGCATATTCAAAACGATTGTTACGGGAGGGAAACAGCAAGTCTGGACAATTCAAAGCTTAGTTCTCCAAAAAAACGTTACAATTTAAGATGCTGTTTAAAAAATGACCCTTTTCTTCCGAACAATCCAAGCTTTGACGAACTGTTATTTTGCAACAAAGTGAGATTAGTAAAGACTAATCCCAGCTGGATCCTACCGTACTGAGGATTAGGAAAAACAGGTTCTCGCTAACAGAGCCAGGCGTGCGCTAAAGGTGACGGAAGCCAGCAGGCAGAAACCCAGCCCAGACGTGGCTGCGGTCCCTGCTCTGCCCCTAACCCTGCCACCTCATTTTGGGAGAACCTCTTGCTTCCAACGCCTCTGTTTCATCGTTAAAGAAAACGAGCAGTGACCCCATTATAAAGCACTTTAGTATCTCTGCGTAAGAAGAGCCAGCTGCGGCATCGGGGCGGTTATTTGCGAAGAGCCAGAGTGCATTTTTACACGGTGGGAAGAGGTCTGGGAATGAAGGGGAGAGGAAGGCAGGCTGTGAAAATGCCAGAAAGGGCCAAACCAAAGTTGATGTTTTTCTTTCGCGACGTGAAAAGGCCTAAAGCAGACCGAGGAGTGGCTATAACAGGGTGCTCTCCAGCATATCTGCACCCGGATAAGTTTGGCACGCTCAGATGCTTCCCGTACTGGGTTACACGGTTAATATTTGCATTATTCATCAATATCCTCAGTTGGAAAGCCCTGTTTTTCATTACTCTCACTTTGAGAACGAAAGCTTGTCAGTTTACAGTAGTGGGCTCTTTTTTTAGCAAGATTATTTACCATTTCCTTCCCGGTAATTTATTTTCTACATAATTAATGTTTAATGATTTTCCATATATACATTCTGCCAGAAAGCCAAAAGCTACTCTCACAAAACAAATAAATGCTCTGCAGCTTATCCAACTGTTTTAAGCACTCCACTGATAACAGAGCTAAAAAAGGTAATGAAGAAGAACCCATTCAATATTTCTATAAAGAGACACTTCATTAAGGTAATTAAGACAACCATTTAAAGCAGTTGTGAGGATTATTAACACACAAAAGAAATCATGCAATAGGGTTTTCACAAACCAGGTAGACTTACCATTATTTTATGATGCCTTTAAGAATAACTTTCAGCAGTTTAATAAGTTTTTGAAAATAAAGACTCATTTCTTGGGAAAGGATGGGACCTTTCCTACACCTGGGAAGAGCATACTCAGGGTCTTTGAGATTTGCTTTTTTGTGGGGAGTTGCTCTTTTTTTTTTAATATGCAACAAGTATTTCTACTGAGCTGGCAAGTAACTCAATTAGCTTCTTAAATTGTGCTGGTTCAAAAAAATGTATTTACCCAAAAGCAGCCACTGAAGTCATGTAGATCAGCGCTGGAACCACAAGGACACTGCAGTCACCGTCTCACCAATTCGTATTCTGCTACAAACAGAATTGTGAAACCATAACACTCTTTTAAAGATGTAGAAAATCCCTAGATAGTTGGTAGTTTATACTTTGCAAATCACCTCTTCTGAAGATGAGCTTTCTCATAACGACTTTCCGTAATTAATAGCAGTCTTTATTTAAACCACTAGCAATCTAACATAGATATCACCAATGTTAAAAATCACCAGGGCAGAGCACATTATTTTAACCCACACAAGAGAAAAATGAAAGGCATTTATAACAGTTAAACGTGTCATGACGTTATACTGAAAATATTTTCTAACTGTAAATCATCAGGATTGCTGTTTTTCTAGAGGAATATGCATTTTTAATTAACACATGAAAAATGAAGTACACATGACAGACTCTACTGAAGAGGCATGACACATTTTTCAAAATCCCTTAATTAACTTAGGAGCCTAAAGGGTTTTTCTACACACTCAGATACTACTTTAACCCCGTGGTGGTTACAGTGACTCAACCTTTCCGACACCACATGGCTTTGCTTGTGCCCATACGGAAGACACCAAGGGATAAACGAGGGACATCCAGATTGCAAAAGGACAACTATTTCAAACGTTTTTTGAAGTATCTCTCCCATTATATCTTGTGGAGCATGCAAAAAATTCTCACTTCCAAAGCAATTTGCCACCTGAACTCCAAGCAGCGAAGCACGAGCACAGCAAGGAGCCGTGTTGGGTTGGGGCGAGGTGGGACACACCAGGGAAGCGCTGCTGTGCTCCAAGGGTTTGGGGCACGCTGGAGCAGTTTGTCTATCTAAAGCGACATTTGCTGCCTTAACACACCTTTCGGGGCTTTGTGACAAACTAAACTACTATACTGGTGTTTTAAAGTGACTTTATTTAAATTATAATCGCATAAACATAACATAGTTGTACATTACTTTCTATTTCTCCCGGAAATCCTTTTCTGCCCCCTTTTGTATGCATTTCTCACGTAACTCTACATTAAACCTCCGACGACGCACCATCTAGCACATGCTTCTGCAGGAGCATATAGCCCTTAAGAAATGTTTTCATCTATGTGTCCACCCGAGATGTGACTTTGCCTCAATCTCAAATGCTTTTTTGTTCCTCCGCTTTTATTAACTTATGTAGACACAAAACAAAGTCAAAGTACATTCTTAAGGTTTGGTCTGTCCAGTCATCGTGCTCAGGCAGTGAAATAGATTTACGTGTCCTTCCACAGCAGACCATGAGACTACTCTAAGAGTCCCTAAGAACCACAATACAGTGTTCAGAAATTGGAGAGGACACTGTTGGTGGTGGAACCAAAACCCTATAGTCCTAAAACTTAACTTTAATGCTCTCCTGAAGTGGATACGTAAGCAGGATGCTCGCATGGCTGAGCAGCTGACCCAGGCCTGGATTCAGTTCCCAGTACCCTCAGGGCAGCCATTTTACTTCACCGTGGCAGAGCCGGACCCAGCTCGCCGCTGTCCTACCCTCGGCCCTCACGCCCGCCTGCGCAGCGGACAAAGCCCTTTTCCCCACACACCCTGGGCACACCACAGAGTCGTCACGGCAGCCCGAGCGCGGCCGCAGCCCTTCTGCCCACAGCAGAGAGCCA
>NW_010555188.1:0-1193 GCF_000687285.1 Phaethon lepturus | reverse complement strand
CACCACGGTCCTTGCAGAAACACCCTCCTCCTCTCCTGGAACAAGCTCACCCTCTTACACCAGCTCGGCTGTTACTCAGAGCACTCTGCTGGACAAGACTTCCCTAACTCTGACCTCACCTACACCTACCTCTGCTGTGTCATCGACCACCACTGCTACAAGTAGAGACATGTCAAGACTTGAGCTAACCACCAGGGTCATCTCTACCACGGTGGACACTTCCACAGTGGGTGCCCAGGCTTCCTCTCCTCCTGAGACCACACCTAAATCCACAGCTACAGCAACACAAATGTCTAATCTGACGACATCCTCTACAGTCCACCCCACGAGCACAGAAACATACAGTCCAGCTGCTGCAAGGACCACTGTTGTCACTTCCAGCCACATGGGAAGATCTGTTCCTCCTCTCGTCACCACGTTGGCTCAAGAGACAACAGAATCATCATTCTTCACTTTCCCTGATGTTTCAAGTACAACGTATTCGGAAACAGCAGATATGCTTAATTTTACCAGTGTGCCAAAACCAGGTAATTCTATTGAGTGTTAACTAAGGTCAGGAAAAGAATAATGGGTTTTTTTCTCTTTTTTTCTGAAAGCACTCTGAAATATTTCCATAGTTACTTATGTAATGCTTTGTTACACATTTTTTTAAAAATCTTTTTTTTCAAATACAATTCTGTCTGATTATCAGTTGAAGTAACCTAGTGCCTTGATAAAGGAAAGTAATTACTATCAAGCAACTTAACAGTGCTTTCCTTTTTTTAACAGAGTCATTTTAAATTTTGTCTTTTGTACAAAAGAACTATATATTGCACATAGAACTAAATATATAAGTTGAAATGCATGGCAAGACTAAGGTGAAGATGTTTCCATTCTGCTAAACTCAGTTATGCACACAAGCCAAACATGTTACTGCAAAAGGGATATTCGAAAAACATATTAATACAATTAACATAAGACTGATATTAAAAAAAAGTATTATGCTGTCTATGTATATGACCACTGTCAAACGTCAAGTTAAAAAACATAATTAAGATATAAACAATAATATATTTTCTCAAAAAGTAAAAACAAATTAAAACAAATTATGAAGAACATGAAGTAGAAAGGAAAAAGAAAGCATAATAAACAGGCTGAAATTAGCTGGCAGGAGGCCTCTACATTTGTCTACCCAGTGCCTTGACCCCTGGGCT
>NW_010555187.1:0-2701 GCF_000687285.1 Phaethon lepturus | reverse complement strand
CTGGCGGCTGGCATGCGGACGCCGCAGGGCTGAAGCTCGTGATGGCAGCGGCACGGCCTTTTGTCTTTCGTGCATGGCGTGCACCCCTTTTCCTTTGCTCAGCGTTAAAGCATCGTCACCGGGTTTATTTGGAAAACGCTTAATACCATTTAAAAATAAATAAATGGGTAGGCGCCGAGGAAATCATCAATCAAGAGTAATAAAGACAGAGTAACTACAAAGATTAAGCTGACGACTTTAAAAGGCTGCGCTGCCAACTCCGATAAGGTGAAGTGCGAAATTCCAACGTTAGTAACATCGACCCACCTGAGTGTATCGCTAAAATACACTAATCTGCTAATCCAACCTTCTATATTTAGCACAGTGTCCTGACTTCAACCAAATACGCACATCCCGTTAAACCCAACGGGATTTAAGCATGGACCCGAGTGCTTCACTGACTGAGGCGTCTTGTTCATATTTTTTAATGCAACTAGGTAATAATTGCAATTCTAAATCAGGTACTATGATTGGAACATGGACTTTAAAAATAATTTACATAAATCTAGAGGACCTTTAGATTTACAGAAAAAATATAATTGTTTAGCTGAATTTTTCATCTAAAGCCACTTTATTTGTCAGGGAAATAAGAACTGCGACTCTAAATCGCTCAGCATTGGTATGGACAAACAAAAAGATATTGGACATGTTTATATGTTTTTCATATTATTCTGTGCAAGATAAGGTCTTACTTTATTTGCAGTAATCTCTATCTTGATCTTCCCAGTGAAATAAAAAGGCTTGGTAAAGTCAGGAGGAAAAAATATATTTGTAAGGTTATTGAAGGATACTAAAGATGGAAGTAAAACATGGAGCAGAAAGAATACAGACCGCCAGCATGAAAACTGTGTTGGTGTTTGTTGCCTTCTGATTCACAACAGAGTGCAGTGAAGAAAAGGAGGCATGGGAAAAATATTGAAGTATTTTGATTTTGTTGCAAATATCTATCAGTTTGCAGTTATGTGATCAGAGGAGATAAACCTCTAGAAGGGTGTCATTTTACTCCTTTCTCTTTTTCTCTTCCCTACTTGCAGGCGTAAGGATGAAGTGTAACACCTACAAGCACGAAAATCCTGTCGGCTTCGAAGCAGCGATGCTTCGGCAGCGGAAGGGAGGCTTCCCGGGGACCCTGCCCGAGGTGTGGGCGCCCAGCGAGCCAACGCTTCAGTCCCTCCGCTCACCTCATTCATATTCTAGCCTCACCGCGGGTCCCGGCAACAGCATCGGCACACGCGGGCTTTACGGAGCCCCGGCACGCCAGCAGGACGCGATCTGGTATCGCTGCCTCAGGGGCCTGGGGACCGCTTCTGACCTCTGTATCCTGACCTGGATTGTTCTGTTTTCCGTGTGGCCTTAAAACAGTTTTCAGGAAGAGGACATACAACCGTGTGCCTGTGCAGGGCAGGACTCCACAAGTCTGGATTTTTTTTTAATGACATAAAATCGTAGAATAGTTCGGGTGGGAAGGGACCTTCAAGGTCACCTAGTTTCACCCCCCCTGCCATGAGCAGGGACATCTTCAACTCAATCAGGGTGCTCAGAGCCCCGTCCAGCCAGACCTGGGATGCTTCCAGGGATGGGGCAAATTATAACGTCACCTAGAGTTTAGTCACATAGGAAAAAACCTACGCACACCGTAATACATGGGAAGTTTGTCCTTCTAAAGTGAAGATTTACTCATGTTTTGCCTACAAGAGGGCTCTCTGTTTATGCAGGTGTAAATTTTGTGGCACCTGCTAAACTGTGAACATGTTATAAAGTGAACTTTTATAAATCACCAATCATTGAATATAATGTTTTGAACTAGCAACTGTTAAACGCCATCATACAATGAGCACGCTAATCATTTAAATCACAGAGACCGGATTCTCATCTTGATGCCAGTATCAACTCAAAGTAAATCCATTATTATAGCGGGGAATTACTTTAGACTTACATGAGCACAGCTGAGATTAAAACCTGGCCTCCAGTTTTCAAGCTCTAATGAAGTTCAATTGTACACAATACTTGAAAGACTTTTTTTGTAGTTTGTAGTGTGTACAATCAGGAACATCGGTCATTTAAAAGATAAAAAAGCTAAACACAAAACCTGAACATATGTAGATGTTTAGGCCACCGGGAATAAAATTCTCCAATTAAAATACTAATAAATGCAGAATATCCCCTCCCTTAATTAATTGGTTAAATAAACAGTGAGTCTAGGTGAAATACGTCTATGATTACTTAACACAGAGAAAAATCAAGAAGGTTGACTGAATAACAATTCCTCAATTATCACACAATGAAGAACATTTGAGTTTTAATTAATCCTTATTGGCACCACAGTAACTTCCACAGAGAATCTATTCCGACTCATTTCATAGGCAGGCGTTTCAAGTTTAGGTAATTTCAACATTTGGTATCCAATATAAATCTAGTTATTAAAACTGATAGAAATACGTGGGATTAAAATCAGACACAAAGGGCAAGTACGCTTTGGGAGTTATTTTCTCTACGCCGAGCGTGGCTGCTGTTGACAGAACATGGCACGCTTCATTTCCTTGGTTTGATTTTCTGTTGTTATTATTTTGGGGGTTAAATCCTTTCTTGTAGATGGCCAGGAGTAGATAACGGAACCAGGCTGAGCTGGGAGGTCGGACTAGTAGCACAGGCAGCGCCCGAC
>NW_010555186.1:0-4464 GCF_000687285.1 Phaethon lepturus | reverse complement strand
TCACATTTTTAATTTCAAGATTGCTCTCACAATATCCAACTGGGTGGGGATTTTAAAATCGGCTTTGGGAGCATTCAGCTAGAATTCCACTATGAAATTCATATTTTAAAAAACATCACATCAAAAGGTAAATCTCTGTATAAGGTAGAATAAAGGATGCACGTTAGATGTAATCACATAGTTATATAGTTCCTTATAGCCATATCATCTCATTTTCCAAGCAATAGAAGAGAACCTCTGTGTTCTGGACACTTGTGGTGTGACGTGACTACATAGTTTGATAATTGCTGTATGTAGCTTCATAAAAGAATAATGTCACATCACAACAGGGTCCTAAGATTAAAAGGCAGATTTGAATTCCAGATGCATTTTAGTCAGTGTCTTTCTCTTGACGTGGAATAAGCAGTCTAACCTCCTCTTACCTCCAATTTGCCCTTCTTCAAAACGTTGATAACGATGACTCACTTCCTCATGGGGGTACTTTGAGGCTTAGATGAAGTCTGAGAAGTTGTTTCTGACCCTGAGAAAATTGATGTCAGAAATTGCAATATTGGAATACTAATCTTTCAAGGCTTGGACAAATAATTGTCCACAAATGAAAAGCTATTTTCTCTGCAAATTTTTGGCCCCCTTTATAATATTCCTTGAATTAGTAGAGTCCGAACTTTATAATAGAGACAACACAGGAGATAGTGGACACTGCTTGCTTAAGTAAACAACAACCAGAGCCCAAATTATTAGTAAATACCAAGGCTTCATTTAGGTTGAATAACGCTGCAATCCAACAAATAAATGAGCCATCAAGTTTGAATTTATGTAGCATACGAATCACATTAAAGCCATCTGACCATGACAAAGGCCTTTTCTGCTGTGAATAATGAGGCCAACACTTCATAATATCCTTTAGATGAGACATTAAACCCAAGGTCCTTTCTGTTTGTCTCTGGTGGCTGTCCAGGTGGGAAGTTAAAGACTCCACGGCATTTCGCTAAAACCATAGAAAATCTCCATCCCCCAATGGTATTACTTTCCTTGTAAATAAATAAATTAATTAATTTAAAAAAAAAAAAAAAACCAGAATAGCCAAGGCTGCGTATGAGTTGAGTATCATCAAGCAAATGCCAGTTTTCCTATCCATAAGGACAGTGGAGAAAGTTCTCTTGCTTTAGTGGGATCAAGGTCAGTGTCCCTGGTGCCAGTGTCAGACTTTGAAAGTCCTTTGGGATCTTGGGAATGTAAAGCACAGGAAAATGCTTAATTCTCATCCTTAACATGTGTCATGGTAAAGAGGAACAAATCCCAATAATATATGATATGTTTGCACGTGTCTGTGCTTACATAACTAGATATGCACATTTACATGTGTCACTTCCAAGAAGAAATGGTTTGGAGACAAACAGAAAATAATTATGCCAGGCAATATTTCTTGCCATAGCCTGTACATCTGTGATTCACTTCAAAACCCCATCTCAATTTTCAGCTTCTTTTCTATGATCTTAATGATTTCGTGTCACTTGAGGTATTTTAGCTCTACCTTTACTTTGATATGAGCCTCAGCGAATATTTATGTACCGAGTGAAAACCAGGCTCTTGTTCACTGAGCCTGCATCTTAGTTGCATAGTGCCAAAGTTTCTTAGCATTAGACTCTCTAAGGGTAAGGCACAAGAGATTGTGTGAAAGGTAAATTTCAGAGTCCTCCCATAGGTTAAATCTATTATCTTATTGTTATCAAGCTGACCAGACTCACTCATTCGAATGTAAAGGAATTAAAGAGAGGATGAGAGAACGACCTCCTTGAAATGAACAGAAGAATCACACTAGAGCTGAACCTCCTTAGCAGCAGAGATGATAAAGCCTTTCACGAAGAACTGACTGATGAATCTGGGCATCTTTCAATTTTTCTGAATAATGAGCCAGTTCTTCCCTCTTGCTGAGAAACATATGGGATGTGAGGAAATCAGCTGGAAACCCGGCCATGTCTCTGCCGTTCACCATCTTCACTAGAGACAGGAAACTGGTGCCTTATGAGGAAAGGTGGTTTGAGGGAAACCTTGGTATTCAGTTAAAGCAAGCTCGGTCTTTGCAAGTCTTACGCACCCTGAAGTCTGCTCCCCTTTTATCAATAGGAAAGCTGAGGAACTCGTCCAACAGAGATTAATGCTGGCTGGGCTAAGGAATCCATTCTGTTTCTTTTTTTTAATGTGTATCTGCTTGAAACTCACAACTTAATGGAAATGTCCCGCAGGTCATACCTTTCAGGTCCTCATATTTGAGAAGGGCACCTTCCAAGAGAGGAGAGGGTGGTAAGAGGAGAGCAATGTAAATATCTATCCATGACACACCTTAATATTGATTTCATTGACTTTCATTTCATTGATGGTCTCATTAGTGATAGGAAGTTCTAGTAATGAGGACTAAAAACACATGCTGGCTTTGATTATTTTTTTCTTTCTTTCTTTTCTTTTTTTTTCTTTCTTTTCCAAAAGCCATTAAAGACCACACCTTAAAAGTATTTAATGACACTTAAAGATGTAGGTTTTTTGGGGGCTTTATTTTCAAACTGCTAAGACCTTAGCAGTAGAGAGGATGAAGGTTGCTGGAAACAGCAAAGAGAGGCTATGACACAGGACCAGTCGGAATGGGGTCTGGCAGTCTCGCCCCTGGCACTGTAGAGCAGAGATGTCTAAGCTTTCCTTGGGTGTAAGTTCAAGAGTAAGGTGCGAGCCACATCCTAGGTATCTCCAAGGTTGATGCTGTGGATGGCAACTGCTGAAGGCTCTGCCCGTGGTGCAAGCATGGCTCAGCTGCAAACACCTGATGAGGTTGCTGCTTCCATACTGGTCTGACATGTAGGGGATATGTGTATCCTACGACAGTACAGCCTGGTGTGATGCATATAACCTGGATCAGGGCAGAAGGCATGGCCACAGAGCTGTGCAGCCAACCCTGTCCCTAATGATCATTGCATGACTCCATTTCACTCTGTGATATGACAGCCTCAAAAGGTTAAAAAATATTATTCCGGATCTTCCTATCAACAAAAGTTGTGTGCTATCCATGTCACTTGTCTAAATGGGAAGGACTACAAAGATGACATTTAAGTATCAAATGGATTTTTGAACCATGATTTTTCTTTCATGGCAGTAATTAAAGATGTTATTCTAATCTAAGGGGCCAGACTCAGCCTGTGCTTTGTTGACAGCCACTTTGCACGAAGTAAGCACAAGCCTTGAAAGTAGCATAAGTGGTCTTCAAAGCAACCAGTGGAGATTTCTTTGTTGTGGATCTCTCCTAGATGGACACAGAAAAGAATTTGTCCCTTCAAATTTAGCTCACTAATTTCCTAAAAAAAAAAAAAAAATCTGTGATCTGAAAATTTTGTTTAATCTTCCATATGATCTGGTTTGGTATCATTGTGTACCCTTCCACAAATTACCTACATAGATTTATTCTATGCCTTAAAATATTTTTTATGTCCGGTATTCAACTCAACAGGATTTTCTTCAAAAGTTCCTGATTCCTAACCTTCCTTTTTCCCTCTTTACCTGCTGTCCAAGAAAATGGAGGCAGGGTGCTCACAACATAGGGTCTGTGATACATGACTGCGTTGTTTGGACTCCATCCAGCAGAGGGTGGTGATAGACATCTGCCCAAAAAGCAATTAACTGCAATCTATTTGGAGAGACAAAATAATCCAGTGGTGATTTACCACCTCCAGAAAGGGCTTGTGTTAGAAACAGGGTTGTTGTTTATTGTGGATTTTTTTCCAGCTATTTTACTCACGATTTTCAAGAATTAAGACAAAGGAAAGGTTGCAAAATATTTTACCACATAACACAGACAACAATATGTAGAAGTAATTAATAGGGACATTTGAAGGGAAAAAGGGTCGCACCATTAGCCCCTACTAAAATGCATCAGAATTGATGAATTATTTTCATGGGACATAATGACAAAAAAGGGACTGTTTCACCTAAGCAGGGACAGCTGGTCCCTATGACAAGGATACATTGCTGTCTTGTGGAGTCTGCCAGCCAGCAAGGCTGGAATAATAGCGCTGAGAGAGGTGTGAATGCTCCTCGTTCACCTTAATTGAGGGCTAATATCAAGTCTAATTATGAACACTTTGTATTAACTGCTTCGCGGCTGAAGGCAGGCGTCTGATCAACAGCCCTCCCTCATGTCCAGGGAAGGCCTGCTTTGATGTTCTGGATAGTTACACAGCCTGATGCCATGATGCCGGCTGTGCCGAAATCCAACTAACGACTGTCCCTACCAGAGGCTTTGGATCCTCTTTCTGTTCCTGGGTGGCGGGAGCTTGGCACAAAATTTCCATGTGGGGACCAGACTGCGGTGTCTCGCGAAAGCAGAGCTCCTCCCTCGCCGCAGCTCTCCGGGACCCTTACGGCTGCGCCCGTACGGAAATCCCCCCTTACTGCCAACCACGCTGTGCTCGGCAGCCC
>NW_010555185.1:0-22388 GCF_000687285.1 Phaethon lepturus | reverse complement strand
TTCCAACCTAGTGAATCTGTGATTCTGTGATCTGACAGAGAAGATGCCAGAGAGGGTTAAATTAAAAAAACTTTAGCCAAGCTCATGAACGGGCTGATTTTCACCTTCAACCACCAACTTCAGGCTGAAGAAAGCCTACGGAGTGTATGTGACACCCCAGCTAGGAGAGATAGTGCAAGGGTGTATGATGCAAAACTAGAGGTACCCCAAGAGAAGGCAAATGGAGTTGTTTGGTTTCAGGATTTTATTTAGATGCCTCAGGGCCAAGCATAATACTTAAACCCATTTTTTTCGAGGCCATTCGGGTCTGAGGTTTCCATTCAGGACCCTCGTCTCAGGGTAGGATTTATCCCTTCCAGCCCTTCCCTCTGCAGAATACATTTTGGTTTGTGGCTGGCACCACATCAAACACTTCCAGCACCTGATCTGAAGTAAAACATTAAGACTTGGATACAGCCGGACTTGAAACAACACCGGCATTATTATAGCAGAAAACCTCCCTGGTGACATTAATGAGCTCTTTGAAAGGGGCTACCAGCAGGATAACCTCCCCATGCCCTGCATACAACCAGCCAGGCAAAGAGGAAGATGCTTTGGTTTCTCCAAAACAGCTGCTGCAAAATGAGCATTTATCCACCGACGAAACGTGACCACGGCCAAGGACGGGGGGGGTGGGGGGAGCCCGCCAATACTTTTTCCACCCAGCCCTCCTCATGTGATATTTCACAATTCCTCGGGTGACGATTTCAACACAGCACATTTTTGTTGTCGCTGGCATTCAAGAGCCTCCAGAAGAGGGGATTATGGGGTGGGATAAGGCTTGGCTGCCCAGCTGATAAAGCCTAGCTGGAGATAAGGGCTCCTTACAAGTCTAATTTTAAAACTGGCCCCATTGCCCTTCGCTTCTCTTGAATCAGAACCGATCAGAGCTGCCTGGGTAAGAGAGCTAAGAAATGGGCAAAGGATCTGAGGAGGGCTGGGAGTCACAGAATCACAGAACCATTAAGGTTGGAAAAGGCCTTTAAAATCATCAAGTCCAACCATCAACCCAACACCACCATGCCCACTAAACCATGTCCCGAAGTGCCACGTCTACACATTTTTTGAATAGTCCACCTCCTCCTTTCCTCTCCAGGCACAAAACAAGTCCCCATGACTGGCAGTGTTTCAGGATGTCAAGCTCTTCCACTTGAAGAGCCACAGGTGCCAGTAGATTCTCCTCCCAGCCTGGATTCCAGGTACTTGGGGCTCTGGATGTGCCTCCTCCACCCATGACACTGATTTTTGGAAAGCTGAAGGAGCTGTGGAGCACATTCACAAAGGGTGGATGGAGCCCTGCCTACCTCCTCTTCTGCCCCAGTGTCAGATTGTCCATGCCTCAAGGGTTCCCTGTAACTTTATTTAGCTTTATTTAGCTCATGATGTGGCTAGAGCATCCTAGACAGGACCCATGAGCTAGGATTTGTGAGCCGTGTCCAGCCTGACCCTGGGGCAGGTAGGGGCTTCTCCAACCACGGCAGTACTTCCATCCAGAGGCTGAGGTTAAGCAAAGCTTCTCTGTCCAAGCCTCAACTTGCCATTTATTCATTTGCCTTTGCTTTAAGTGCCCTGAACAGTAACCCCAATGTGTCCTCCCCAGGCAAAACCACCTCCATGGCCTGGCCAGCCTCAGAGACGGAGCTTCATCCCACCCTCTCCATCCTCACACTTGCAATACTTGGAGGCACCACATCTCCTGAGCATTATTGCATTGAAACAGGGAAGATGGTCAGCTGCTGCAAAATTGTACAGCCCCAGTGACAGCAATAGAAAACCCTGATTTACCCATAGGTGACAACAGTCATCTGTTTCAAAGCATAGTTTTGAGAACAAAACCCTGTCTCTGCTCCATAGTTCCCTTTTGCCTTGCATTTTTTGCCTCTAGTGGGAAGGGAGAAGGAGAGAGAGAGGAAAGGAGAGGGAAGAAGAGAGGGAAAATAGGGGAAGGGGAAGGGGGAGAAGAAGGGGAAGGGAAGGCAAGGCAAAAAAAAACATGCACTCGAGGTTAGTAAAGGTATAATGAAGCTGGAAGGCAGTGGTGCTCAGTGTGGTATGGTTTGGAGAACTCGGCAATGAACATCCTGTGCATAAATCCCGCCATGCCTGCCCCCTCATGCTTTGATCATCAAATAAAATTGCTAAAACATGCAAGCCACAGACGCTGACCCCCGGCTACTTCACGCAGCACCACATTAAAACCATGTCCCGAAACCCAGTTAATCTCTCAGTTGGAAACAAAGGGAACGGAGGAAACCACTTAACCCCCAGAAAGGGCCAGGAAAGCCCCCGGGGACGTTCTGTGGGCTCGCCGGGTGGTGATGCCTCCCCGGGCTCGGGAAGAGGTGGGTATCGAGCGACCTGGAGAGGCGGTGGAGCACGGAGCGGGTCGGGGCAGCAAGGAGGAGCGGAGTGACTTGAGACCGTGCGAAGGGGTAGGACAGATCCCCTTTGCAAGTTTCTGCGTAAATCAGTGAACAGGCAGGAGGCCCTGAGCCGGCTGATGTGCCACCACAACCAGCTGCTCTGCGCCGCCGGTGGGACGCCCAGCCCAGACCTGACAGCCTGGCCGAACATGGGGCAGGAGATGGTTTGGTACATCGCAGGCGTGTACCCTGCACGCTGGGGCTCAGAAAGCCACAGCTGCTCTGGTGGAGTGCAGTCATGGTGCATCTTCCATCGGCTCAGTTGGGTCTGCAGGAGCCATATTTTGTGGCTTGCAAAATTCTCGTTACGCAGTTTTGGATTTCACCAGGACTCTGCTGTGGTCCCTAGCAGCAGCCAAGGCTTCAGCTCAGAATCACACCAACAGGCCAGCATTCAGCTGACGCAGCAAAGACCCCAGGCTAGAAATGAGCGTGCCCATGTGCTACGCATTCGATGGCCAGCATAACCGCTTGCTGTTCCTGCAGGGAGGGCTTTTATCCCCAGGTCTTCTGGCCCCAAAAGATCTTTTCAGACACATTCACACAATTTCAGCAGAAACTGGTTCCAAAGCAACATTAAAAAAGCAGTCATATATCCACATGAGCAGAGGACACACAAAGTAATATATACACATGAGCAGCAGAAACTCCTTGATCTAGAATCATGCCTTCCATTATAATTTTCCCATGCAAGCCTTCGGAAGAAAACTGGGCTGCAAAGAACTCTCATAAGCCTTTGAGGAGCTGACAAGTATCCAAAAATGTGTCTGTTCCTCCAGATGATCCACTCTGCTCAGTCTGAAAAAAATATCAAGGTATTTCAGCAAAGGTTGTGCCGGCTACAGGAGGCTAAAATTGACTATTGATTAATACGATGGAGCCAAACCCAGGGTCCTTCCATATCCCTCTGGTTTTCCCTCACACCCCTTAGCATACCCACAGGAGGGTCAATGTTTCCCTCTCATGCTTATCTTTGCAGACATTCTAAGACAATTTTTGATTGAGATCATACCCCCATATCTGTTCTGGCCCAATGCTCTTTCACTCAATGTGAACCACTGCAAGTCCCCCCTCCTCCACCCCAATAAGAGCTGGATGCAGCTGCCTGGGGTCTAACACTGCACAAACAACAAGGACTGAAGGCTGAAAACCTCGTTGCCCCAAAGCCAACATAGCTTGGCACAGATTTTGACATGAATGCCATAGATCTGTGGCACAGATTTTCAAGCAGAGAAGAAAAGAAGGCTTCTTTCCCCATTGACTGCAGGGGCTTTCCATGGCCACCACTGCATGCCCTGAGCAGGGTTAGCAGTAGTGGGTGGAACCATGTTGATGGGCACATTTATCTTTATAATGCTAAAAAACAATAAAGTCTGTCTTTTCTTCTGCAGTCTTGACCCTGGAGCGCTCAATGCCAAGCTATAATGAGAGGAAACAGAGAAGGGGACATGGGACAGCTGGACCATGCCCAAAAAGCTAGGGAAAATGACTAGTTTCAAAACCAGCAGGGCTATGGGGAAGGGATGGGATTTGCTTCCAGGGCAAAATGTTGCTCCCTGAAAGGACCCATTCACGGGGGGTCTGACCTTGTGTTTCCACACCTAAGGAGCTTGATTGGTTTCCCAGCTATTGACTCAGCCATGTTCATCTGTTTCAAAAGCCTTGACAAGGCAAGCTGAAAAGAATCCCCCTCAAAAGCACCTTGGGGAACATCCCATTGCTTTTAAAATAAGACAGGGTAAAGCAAGAGAAAATACACTGTGAGGAGCGATTCTGCCTCAGCAAGACAAACGGATTGAAATTCTCCTAGGTCTTTTCCAGCTCTCACTACTGGGTAACAAAGAACACAGGCTCAGCACTGGAGCCAGTTCTATTCAATATCTTTATCAACGATCTGGATGAGGGGCTCGAGTGTACCCTCAGTAAGTTTGCAGGGGACACCAAGTTGGATGGGAGTGTTGATCTAGGAAGGCTCTGCAAAGGGATTTGGACAGGCTGGATCGATGGGCCCAGGCCAGTTGTATGAAGCTCAGCAAGGCTCAGCACCGAGTCCTGCACTTGGGTCACAACAACCCCCTGGAACATTATAGGCTTGGGGAAGAGTGGCTGGAAATCTGCTCAACCAAAAAGCACCTGGGGGTGTTGGTGGACAGCCAGCTGAATATGAGCCAGCAGTGTGCCCAAGTTCAATTTTGGGCCCCTTAATACAAGAAAGACATTGAGGTGCTGGAGCGTGTCCAGAGAAGGCAACGGAGCTGGGGAGGGGTCTGGAGCACAAGTCTGATGAGGAGCGGCTGAGGGAACTGGGGGTGTTCAGTCTGGAGAAGAGGAGGCTGAGGGCAGACTTTATCGCTCTCTACAACTCCCTGAAAGGGGGTTGTGGTGAGGTGGGGGTTGGTTGCTGGCTGCTGTCCTAAGTCTCTCCCTACTAAGCTTAATCTGAGCACTTCTAGGGAAATCCGGCCCCTCTGAGGTCTGGAGGAGTTTTGTCACTGGCAAGCATTGGAACAGGCTGTCCAGGGAAGAGATTGAGTCACCATCACTGGAGGTATTTAAAATACATGTAGATGTGGTGCTTAGGGACATGGTTTAGCGGTGGACTCAGCAGTGTTAGGTTAACGGTTGGAATTGATGATTTTAAAGGTGTTTTCCAACTCAAATGATTCTATGATTCTATGAAACTTAAGCCTAGACCCCAGACATTTTATAACTCTCTCTGTCTCCTGTGCCATGGAGTCACATAGATTTATCCTGGCTGAAGATTTGGCCCTCACATTGGAGCTGGTTGAAGACCAAGTGTGCCCTCTAAAGCAACTCACAACTTGTTTGTGTCACCACAAGTGAGTGGGACACAATCATGGGATCTGGGACAGCCCTTGCCTTTGGGAAAGTGGGGACCCCGCATTTCACAATCCTCAGTAAAATCTTTCTGAGTCTTTCTGAGTCTTATTTTCTTCCTGGGTTAAGTGGTGATGATGCCCCACAACACACAGGAGCAGGAAGGATATTGCACCTTGCACAGTCACCCGCAGTGGGGATTTCCTTGGCTATGCCCAAAGCAAAAGAGACGGGCAAGCTGAACGTGAAAAGCAACATGTAGGGAAACAGTCTCAACACCTTAGCCATCCCATGTTTTGTGATATGAATTGTGAAAATCTATTGCATACATGTATGCTGCGACCCACATTTTTACAAAGAGAACCAAGTGGAGTTTTTCAGATCCTCACTCACTAAAAAAGCTGCATGGGGTACAGGCACTACACAAGAAAATGTGGTGCATGTGCTCCTTGCTCTTCCTGCCTCTGCTCCTGATTTGTTCTATGGGCAGGCATTGCACCCTGAACATTGCTCTGCTCCCCCAAGTGTGACTCTGTCTGCTTGTAGGGCCAGCTAGGCACTGCCAGCCTGTACCATCCCAACCTCATTCACACCATGGGCAAACCCTAAACCTTGTCTCCAAAGGCAGTCATCAAAGCAAGATTCAAGACATGCTTCAAGACAGTGATAAAAATGAAGGCGATTCCCCCAGGCTTGCCAAACTGGACATATTTCAGAGGTGCATCCTCAGACAAGGTGCTCCAGCTGGCCTCCTTTACAGACTTTCACCTTAAATCCTGGCTACTTTTCTTCACACACATCTTTGCTTAGACTCCCCGGGGCTTTTTGTCTCAGCCTGGCACCTTTGCCAGCAGGGCTCATCAGCTCTTCTTCCTTCCTGGAAATCTCAAAGGAGACAAGTCCTGCTTTATATGGGGGATGGGGAGAGGCACTGAAATGAAGATCATGGCCTGGGTCTTCTGAGACAGTCCAGAGCCTGACAGCCTAAATCAATCACAAATTTACAGTGCTTGTATCAGAGAGGTCACTTGGTCTGATTTGGGTGCCCCTGAGCTGTCCTCAATGCAACCAGAGAGGGAAGAGGGACTTGTTGTGTGCTTACACTTTTTTTGACACCAGTGAAAGGAGCTCCCTGATTTCTGCACTGCGTTCATCTGCCTCTACCCATGCCAGATCGAGCTGTCATTTCTTATCAAGGTCCCCAAGTCTAAGGTCTTCTTTGGGATACCAGGATGAACTATGTATTTCATTGCCACTTGGCATGGGGATGCTAAATCTATAGTTGTTCAGCTGTGGGACCTTAATTACCTCTGCATATCTCAATGTGATGGACACGTTGCCTTGTATACTTGGGCTCAAAACTTCGCCTCAGTTCATCTCTCCATACCAAGGCCAGATTCTACCTCCCACAGCTGCTTCCTACCAGTTATCTTTCTTTTTGGTTTGGGGAGCAGGGGCTTTATATCATGTCCAGTCAGAGGAAAGAAAACAGCCCCATGGACGTGTTTCAGTGTGGGTCTGTCCATATTTGCTACATTCAAACACAGGAACGAGCTGCAGTCCACAGCTCAGTGCAGTCCAACCAGCACACAAATTATGGGAAGTAAATAGCTCGTATGTGTGGGACATATTATTTCCTCACGGAGAAATTAATTTTGACCTTCTGCTAAACTGCTAAATACATTGCTGTGTTTGGGAGAGTGTTGGGATTCCTTTAACTTTCTCCAGATGAAGAGTATTAAGCAAGGGTCATAGGCAGTGGATATTTTTCTCGGAAGACCTTCCAGGCGGGTGTCTCAAGACCATCCTCTGCAGGGAATTCAGCAAAGGGGCTCAATCTGTTTCTTTCCCAACTCTTGTGATTGCTCTTGCGTTGCTGCTCTGGAGCCCCTAAGCACCAACAGGATGGAAAAGGATGGTGCCAAAAGACGTGGCAGGTGAAAGAAATAGTCCATGGACCAGGCTGTGAGAAGTGTTGAACTCCTTCCTGGCAAGTGTTTCTAAAAGATTGCCTCAATGTCATGGTTTGTAGAGCTGGGAGCATGCAGATGGTGCAATGCGGTGCCCAGTCCAGCCACTGGGACCGGGCAGGAGGTCTGCCATGAAGCAAGTGGGAACAAGACTTTACCCTCCACCCACAAGCTGCATGGACTGAGCTCTGCTCTCAGCTGGGCACAACCAGAGCTCTCCTTCACATTTCAATCCACCCTACCCTAGTAGGACCCTGTTTTGGCCGCCTGTCTGTGCCGTGCAAAGTGTGCTTAAGTGACGGGGGCTGCCGAGTGTGAACCAGACCCCTGAGCAACCCCATGTCCTGTCTCAGACTCTGGCAAGGAACAAATGCATCAGGAAAACTGCAAGAAAATCCAGAATAAGCAAATGTGGATCAATAGCAGGAATCTCTCTGTAACTTCCAGCAAATATTGACTTAAACCCCCAGAGCAGACATGGACAAATATTGCCTCCTCAGGCCTTTTGGGGGGATTAAAAATGCCTTTTCAATGGAAAAAGAAAACCTACACTTTTTTTGTTTGCTTCTATTTGAATGTTCTGCTTTTTTTTTCTGCTGAAAAGAAAGCTCAAGTATTTTAATTTTTGGTCTCTGTGTGCAGAAATCCTCCTGCCACCCTCAAAGAAAAAACACCATGACAAATTAAAAAGAAATCAACATTCTCTGTAAAAAATCAATTGGAGTTTTGCATCAGATTTGTACTGGATAATGAAGATTTACCTCCCTTCAGAATCTCTGATTGTCTTTGTAACATGAAAACTGATTATTTTAATTTCTGATGCTCTCATTATCTGCATAAACATCCACTACTGTGGCAAGGATGTGCCAGGGTCACGGGACATTATTAGAGCATGTTTAATTTCTTCCCGAGGCTGATAATCTCCTAAGTAGTCAGTCTCGACATTTAAACAGGGAGGCATGTGTGGCAAGAAACTCAAATACATCCAGCACCAAAGCTGGCTGAATAAACAGAACAAGGCAAAAAATTCTTGAAATGCAACAAGGAAAAAGCTGAAATAGGGAAAGGGGTTGGGGGGTTTCAACCAATAACTTTTACATCTGTGTCAACTACCTGTCACACCAGAATGTTCAACTGCAGCAGAGCTATAACGATGCAAACCTGTAGCTGCAAAGCCATCATCTCACGGCTATTCAGTTGTCCTGTCCCCGGGCTACTTCCAGGGAATGAGTTCAGCCTCTTCTTTAACTGCCCTGCATCCAGCATTGGCTTTCAGTGCCGTGCCAGCACGTCGTCTTCTCCCCCATCCCTTGCTCCGCAATATGCTGCTTCTCTCCTTTAAATAAATTACCCTCGGCAGGATGTTGTGATGCGAGTATCATCCCTGCCGCGTAAATTATCGCCCTGTGTGTCTGTACCCAAAATGACCACAAGATCACGGTGTTGTTTGGTGGGAAACGCGTCTCCACTTCGCTTTCTGGCGGGTCAGAAAATCGCTGCCACCACCAGCCTTCCCTTAGCACCGGTCCCTGCAGAGACACTGGGACACCAGGGAGGTGGCAGCAGCATCGCTGCCTTCCCCTCCAGCGCATCCCTCCACCTCCAGCAGCCAGGAGGTCTCTGGGTGCCTGGTGGGTTACTGGGTAGATGAACTTACTGGGCTACTGGGTGCTGATGATGACCCTGGGTGGAGAAAGGCTCTGGGGCTATTGGTGCTAAAGGCACAGAAGCAGGTGCATGTCTTCTTCTAAACCACGCACCTCTCGTGCACGGTTTGCAATGCTGTGATGGCCCGTGCCATCCTCATGGCAGCCTCAGGTCTGTCGGGCTGTGCTGTGACGGCTGCTATGGTTGCCTGGATCTACCCACAGATGTTACCGAGCAGCTGGGGCTCCAGACCCTCGCCTGTGCAGAGTTCACTTTCTCCTATTAAATGTCCACCAGCCACAGCTAACATGGCCCTGGGCTTTCTCAGTGCCTCCATGTCCAGTCTTGGGAGCCTTTAAACAATCCTATATGGGCTATTTGTGAATCTCAAACATCTCAACCTATTCCCATTCGGGCAGCTACTCCTCCTCCTTCTCTGCTCTCCTTTTCTCAGCCCCTCCTCACCCCTTTCTCATGGTCTGCTGCCTCATCCCCTTCTTTATCAGCACAGGCTGCTTCCATGGGACCCTCCTCCCCAGTCCATCTCTAACGTCTAAAGACCTCCAGAGGATTTAACCTCTGGAAACAAACTTCACTAACAACGTACTAAACAACTGAGGTAAGGATTTAATTGACAAGTAGCAGCAATGCGTCTCTGAGCACCAGCCTGGGGGCAGGAATTTGCCACAGATATTTCAAACATTTAAATTCTGCCTCTTTTTCTCCTTTCAATTGCCTAATTCCAAGATTTCAGCAAAGTTCAGAGGTGAGCGGTTGTCTCCTTAAAGAGATCATCTAGGTTTTGAAACAGGTAGAGCTCTTCTTGCCTGGGAGCAATGAACCATCTCAGACTTGCTGGGTCTGTATGGAGTTGATGAGTCCTATAGTTATGGGGTTTCTTACACTTTCCTTTGGCATATTTGGTGGTGACCACTGTTGAAGACAATGTGTCAAATGTGGGTCAAAGAAGCACAGCAACAGCCCTGGTCCTAGATAGGTTTGCTACTGGGTTTGGTCACCTCTTCTGCATTCCCATCTTCTCAAAGCTGTAGATTTTCCTCTGCACTCTGTGACGACCAAAGATCCCAGTCCCAGAAAGGCCAACTGAAGATAATTTTGGATGCTATCACCCAAGTCTCAGCTGCCTTCCTTCCTGTGGCCAACCACATACAGGTTAGCTGCCAGCTCCTCCTTCAATAGTTCATGGGCTATTGAATTGCAGCTGCAGAGCTTCCAGGATTGCAGGACTTCCCTTGGCCAGGATGGACAAGGTGATGGGGCAGAGCGAGACATGGGCAGTCATGATAACCCTGCAGATGGCATCTCTGTAGTGATGGACCACAGATGTTCTCCACATCTGCTACCCCATTTGAAGCACAAAGCAGGATAGAAGACTTCACACCCAGCTCTGCTGTAAGGATGTCTCCTTCTAGGCAAGGTTTGTGGTAGGGAGAACATTTCTTATTAGACCAATCAGCTACTGAGTAGTAGATGAGGTTTCCATCACACCAAGCCTTCTTCAGGTCTGAAATAGAAGCAACAGAATTCTGTGGTGGATACACTTCACTAGCAAGTGCCCAGAGTTGAACAAGATGTGTTAATTGACTGAAAGAAAAAAAAGTTAAGTGCAAGCTGTTCAGTAATTAAAGGGAGAGGGTAGTAAGATGGTTATTGGTTATTTCCCCTGGGGAAGAGAGGGAGTTTATCACCTGTGGGACATGGAGAGTGTGATGGCTTGATCAGGGAAGAGAGAGAGCTGTGGTTCTTTCAGGCACTTCTATTTCTTTCTATTTTCTGAAAAAACATTGTGAAGAAGAGAGAGAACAGAAAAGAGAAACTCATTAAATGCCTTCTGCCCTCCCAGACCAAGTCGTACACTGGGTTTGCTCTATGGAAGAAGCCTCTCAAACCAGTGCAGAACAAAACCGCCAAAACACAGGAACTCTAACGCATTTTATTGAGGTTTTAAATTATCTTTAAGCATCGCTGTCTCAACTATGAGTCTTCTGATATTCTCCAAGTTAGTTAGTTAATTAAATTATTGTAGTCAGAAGGGGTTTTTTTCAACTTGAAGAGACTGTCACAAGAGCCCCAGATAGCTGCCAAGGGCCTGGGGAAGAAATACTGTCTACCTGCTGCTTCCCTACGCCACTCTGTCTTTATTTATGGTAAACTTTGAGGAGTCGGGCTGAAACCAAGCACCAGACTGATACCTGACACCAGCACTGAGCCAGACTCTGGGTGATTTACACTGGGGAACAAAGCCAAAGGGAAATACAACTGCATGAAGGGAAGGAGTTGGCACCGCGGCATGTGGATGTATGTGATCAGCCAGCACCTTAACCGAGGTCATCCATTTTGAAGCAATAATTTTACTCCTCCTGTACCTTTTTTTATTTTCCATGAGTTATCATAAAATTCTCCAATGGCCTCTATCCACTGTTGCTTCACATTTCTCGAGGTCATTGACACCCAGAATGTGAAAGATTGGATCACTGCCTCCAGGCTTGGATCTCAGTTACCCAACTGCAAACCCTGAGGGACGTCAGTCGTCTTGCGGCAGACTCTGGTCCATTAAATAGGATAGCATTAAATAGGCCTGTGTGTGGCCAGGCAAGATGTGGAGCCCAAATATGTGTAATAGTTTTCAGATTTCATCGTATTCCCACACAAACCTGTGCCCTGTAACTGCGCCATTAACCTCTGAACTCTCCATGACCATAACACCTATATTCGGGACAAATAAAACTCAAGAGCTAAGCCACCTGGCCAGCTTGGATACCTTGGTATCGCCACCACAATAGTGAGGGCTGGGAACATCTTAAAATATGATTAAGTGGCACCACTTGTATAGCTTAGCTTCCCAATATTTGGCTTTTGTAATAGCTGTAGGCTGTAAAAGATTTTGACCTTTGTGTATGGGAAAGTGTTTAAAAAGTTTGCAACTCCTGTCCCTGTTTTTAAAGATGATAATGCAGTGCTTTATAGTTCGGAGAGGGTTGTTTTTTAACACTAGGTTTTCATCAGGGACTTCCTTTGCTTTGTGTTGCTGGTTGTTGGGGGCGGGAGGTTGGTTTTGGGGAGCTAACGCTGCTGGCACGGAAGGCTGCAGCTGCTTGGTCTGGGACTGGAAAGGCTGAATCACTCTTTGGGTTGCAGTCCAAAACTTCCCACAAACTGGTCTCATCCCAGCAGGGGACAGAGGTTGACGTTGTATGAAAAATCCCAAAGATGAGCAGGAGGAGAGTTGAAGTGGGTTTATTTAGCTTTTGCCTTCCGCAAATTCCAGGCTAAGAAATTACAAGACAGTGATTGGTATCACCACCAAACGGGTCACGTACATCAGTCTATCCACTCCTTGTAGGGACCATGCAAAAAGAAAGGAAGGATTGGAACTGGTGGTATTGACCCTAAGCAATGCAGATGCACAGCAAGGAACTTCAGCTACTCAGGGACAAGCTGGTGCCACGTGCTCTGCCCATGGCTTGCACCTAAGGTCAACCAGGCAACAGCAAGAAGCCTAGCAGGAGCTGTGGACCTTTCGAGGTTCCTTGGAGGTTTGTCAGTCATAACAGGCTCCACCAAGGACCTGCATTATCAACATGGCATTTTCAGAACCATCAGCGGTGCAGGAGGTCTGGGTCCTGGGTGCATCGGCACGAAACATCAGTCTGCATTCAGGTTCAGATGGCCAGAGCGTGCTATTGCAGTACTGTCAGCGCCACGAGGTGTATTGATCGGATCTCTGGATTAATTAATGTGCTGCGAAATGCACGGTGGCCGTGCTGAACGTTGATCCTCAGCAGATGCAACCTGATATCCAGTTGGTGAAAACACTTATTTCAGCCTGGCTGGGATTCTCCATGTACAGTCCCTAGTGCCCGCTTCATGCAATAAAAGCAAATAATAGCCAGGAGAAAAAAATCAGACCGCTTGCCCACGGCTCCTGCAGCCCACTCTGCAATCACCTTAGCTCATCTCAGAGGGGGTCTTTCAAATCCTTGCCTTTCATTTTAAAAACAGTTAACCTCCGTTCTTGCTGAGAACAAAGGGACCTACAGCAGGCTTTGCATTCAGCCAGGAAAACCAAGAAAAAGAGCGAGCAACCTTTCGTTTTGTACACCATCAGTCATGGGCTACTGGTTTTTGGTAGAAGAGCTGACAGCGGTTGTGCCAGAACCAGAAGGGACCTAGCTGTAGGCACAGCTTCTTAGAAATGACCTGGGAGCTGTGAAAACTTGCCTCCTTTGAAACGGGTGCGAAACGGTTTGAGTTTTTGCTCCATTTAACGTGGGCTCGGCGGGAGCTGGAGATGGGTGCCGGAGTGAAGCCAAGCAAAAGTCGCTCAGCCGAGCCTCCTCTGCTGCTCGCCAAGGCCTTTGGTCACAGGAGCGTGAGTTTCTCCCGCTCGTGCCAAGCATATTGCTACGGGTGAGTAATTTTTGCCGTTATAAATTGGGTCGCCGCTGGGGGTGGGCAGACGGTAGCGCAGAGTTGCGCGTCCTCCTCCCAGCCCTTCCCACTCTGGTATCTCTGGAGCGGTCTGGGTTTAGCAATGTTGCTTAAAGCACTTTCGTTTCAAACATCAACCTGGGCTCCAAAAAAAATCCCCAAATCGAGCTTTTCGGGGCTGGGGGGGGGCCTTTCTTAAGTCCAGCTCTTTGCTCTGAGGCAGAGAAATGTGATTTTGCAGATTCAAAAACTGGTGCTTGAGGAAGTTGATTGAAGTGCTCAAGGTGTCCCATGGCGAGAAACTGGTTGACTAACGGCAGTTATGGTTCACTTTTTTTACTTAACATTTTGGAACTTGAAAAGTTAGTCAAACAAGTAGGAGTCTTTTTTTTCTATAGTGTTAAATCCGTTTGCATAATAACCAATACGCCTGAGGATTAATTCTGTCAGCATCTCTGTTGTATCATATAAGATCTTTTTTATATTTATTTTGTCCTTTCCATCTTCCATTATGTCTGAGGAAGAAGAAAATTGACAGGTCCTAATTTCCACTCTGTTCTACTTAAATCAAATTAGGCTAATTTACAACAACTCAGTAATTTACATTTCTTAATGGGAAAACCTAAATCCCTCTCTGCTTGCCTTCTAAAAACAGTTCAAATTATTTCCCGAGCAAAATCAATCCAGGAACACACAGCTGTAAAATGGGAGAGATCATACCTCTTCCTCTTCGTCTGAGCAGATATGAAGGAAAATTATAAATAAAATATTCATATTGTAAACGGCTTCACTGATCAAAGCAGGTGGGAAAAGAGAAGGACAACTGAAGACTGAAGATTTGGATCATAGCTTCAGGGAAACATCTCCTGCTGTTTTTCCCCTGGGCGAGGATTTTCATTATAGCATGTCCTTACACTAATTACCTGAAGTGTAATCTTCCTCATCTCTCCCACGATTATGTTACGATTATCATTTCAAAAGCAGACAATATTTTAGCAAACAACAACTTGGCGACAGCGGGAGAGTAAAGACCAGTTGCTGTTACGTAACGGTGATGTGAATTTGAACGCAGTAGGATGCCACGAGTCAGCAACGGGAGGGACTGTCCTTTTACTGCGCTCCATGCAGGGGCAGGTTATAATTTCTTCCCAAGAAGTGGATTCAGACAAATGACTTGAACTTTGTCGCATAAAAATATGTGTCCTTTTTGTAGCTGATACCAGATCTATAGGAAAAACAACTGTGTGTCGCCACTGGGAAAAGCTTTGAGACAAACAACCGGGTAAAACAAGCTACAGAAAACGGGTCCCTGTGCACCTGGCGTGAAATGCATTGTAAGGGTTGTAAGGCGAAAAAAAAAATCTTTGGGTTATATAAAGGATGAATTTTCCGCGAAGATTTGGGTTCACTTCTTTGGCAACCGATGAGCCCGGAGAACAATGCCTTGACGGAGTGTGCATCTGTCCCTGGATGATTGAGGACTTCGGGCTGCTCCCAATGACAAATAGTCCCTCACTCTGCCAATATTGCCACTGAAAACCAGTAAGATGCATAAAACGGAGGTGAAAAATCCACATCTTGAGTAGTACTCCCTTCCTATCAACTGCTCTGTTTCCACAGCGCTATTGCTGTTATTTTTGGATGCAGGAACTCACATTTCCTGCTAAGACTCATTTCCGCTATAATTTATAGTCCTATTTCTACAATGGGTTGAAGGTCCTTTGGATTGCAATAGCAAACATGTCGCTTATCTTGCTGGTGTAGGTCCAGCGGTCGTCTGCCCGAGACGTGGTAGGCTGATCTGGCCGGGAGAGCGTCTTGGTCGGCGTAGCGGCCGTACACAAACCACCTGCGACGCTCCTCGCTGGTGGATGATTATTTTCATGCCGGAGGCATCTCACCCTTCTCCTGTCTGGGGGATGCTCCACAAGAAGTCAGGGGAAGAGGTGCTAAAAGCAGATTTCACAGGGATGAGCTGGGAGACGTCTGCAGCCTTCGCGTGTCCCGTTCAGCCTGTTACAAAATTTGATTTATTTCCTAGTCTGGGCCTGTGAAAACCCCAGGAAACAATTGAATTAACTATGATACTGGCTATGATACACATTTAAACTTGTATGGAAAAGTCTGAACTTTAATTTGATTTATGTTTGTAACCACATTTGCGTTTATACTAATAAATGCAACACATATATGGTTGTCCCACAAAGCGCTGTTATCCGCTCTGAGCTGAAAATGGCCCAGCTAACCCCAGATAAGACCACGTGCACCGAGGCTGACAGCACCATCTCCCCTTACTTGCCTGTGTCCAAAACACTAATAAAAGTATCCCAGGAATGGAAAATGGGGTGTCTTGTACAAGTCCTTTCAGAGTGCACTGGATAGAGCAACAAATGCCCTTTGGGTCTGGGATCTCCTTCCACGTGGCCCCAAGATCTATGTGTCCACCAGTGCTCATGTCCCAATTACCTTGGATTAACAAAATTTCTGTCTTATCCTGATACTGGGAGTATTGGCTGCTTCTCTGTGTAATTTATCTGTGCATTAGTGAGCAACTTACTAGTGCTGCAACTCCTCCAGAGCATCAGGGCTGGCACAAATCTGGAGGGAAGAGAAGCTGCAAGGAAGCATATGGGGGCAAAGAGTACCATAGCAGGGAGAAACCTGGGAGAGGGGAGGACCCTGCCCATGTCCCGGGACCCCAGCCACATCTCTATGGGGTTTCCCTGCCTCCCTCCAAAGAAAAATTCAGTTCACCAGAAATTCTGTCATTGGTCCAAAAGGTGGTTCCAGAAATTGAAATCTATTTTGTTAGTCCTTTTTCCATTTTATCGATGGCTCAGAGCTGGCAGTCAGGAAATCTAGTTTTTCTTCCCAAGTCTGTCACAGGCTCCCAGTATGGCTGGGAACAGGTCTCTACAGAATGACCTGGCAATACCAGGTCCGTCAGGTGGCTACTGGGCTGGAATAGGGCTGGGTGCTGCATGAATGCCCTGGTTCCTGTCGGCAGAGTCCCCAGATATTTTTAATTTCCACATGGCACATCATATATTTCAGAATGTTTGGATACAGAATTGCGGCGAATCGAGCCCCCAGGCTGGGGTTACCAAGCTATGCACATTCCTCAAAATGCAGAAAGATGACTCATGGGATTTTCGAAGGTGTCTAGGCACCTAAATCCCACTGGCTCAAGAGGTTGAAGCCTACTCTCTTCAGGGGCTTTTGAAAATCCCAGCAGCACCACTCTGAATCGCTAAGCCTGCATTGCTTTCTGCAGGACAATGCCTGGTTTCTGCTACATTTTCTGATGGCTCGGGCTTATTTGCCGTTACCGGAAGGTTACCCTAGTAGTTAGACTTTCCTTTCTAGGCTAAGGGGGAGATTGCTTTACACGATGCCTTTCATCTTCCCTAATATGCTCCATATTATCCTCTTGATTTCTTCCATCTGGGCAAATCTTTTGTTGACCTCACCTGAAATCTAAAACCTTTCAAAATAAGCTCTTCCACTTCTCTCCTCTGATCCAGTAATGGTGGATGTGACTGGGAGGTCAGAAGTCTGAGATTAGTCGTGACCTCGCTCTTGGGCTTCGCATTGGCAGTAGGTTAGAGGCTTTGAACTTGGCATCCTGACAAATTGTTATTACTACATACCAAAAATCAGCTCACCCTCGTGTCTGTGGGAGGGTGTGGGGGGAAGGACAAGGAGATAGATTCCTTCAAAGACCAAAGCTATTCCACACAGCACGACACCGAGACAGGAAGGTTTAACCCAAGAACCCCAAGGTAAAATCCTGACAGACACTAACTCCTAAAATACAGCCCAGAAATGCTCTTAATTGAATCCTAACTGGTTCAGATGATGTGGACAGTGAATACTGCTTGAGCTTTTATTTTTAGAGTGTAAGCTGCCAACCTCTCATGAAAACTGAGTAGGGACCAGATTTCTGCACTGAATGACTCTCACATTTTACAAATCCAAGAATAAATAAAGTCAGGCTGACACAAATATTTAGTCTATACCCCAAAAGACATGACAAGATCTTCGGAGTCATCCAACTCAGTCCCCCGCTATCAGAGGCAACTGCTTTGACTGAGGATGTTCTCGAACATATCAACCTCCATCTAAATAAATACATTTCCCTTTAATTTAATGGTAGCCTTCATTATTCTCTATTTTTAGCCTGGAGAAATGAAGCTATTGCAATCTTCTCTCTGTCAGACTGTGATCGTGTGCACGTGTTCATGTCTGTCCATTCCTGCTGTAACAGCATCCGACTTCGTTGGCCAAACTCAACCACACTTGAAGGAGATTAGAGGCCAAAGAGGCTTTGCTTGGTATCCTCCTGAGATAAAAGCTTTCCAGCCAGTCAAGCAGAGAGATTCAGACCCATAACCACACTGAAGCCAGACAAATTCAACTTGGAAATAGAGTGTGCATTTTTAACAGTACGGCTGTTAAATGAGAAAAGCTTCAATCGGATTTTGTGTCTTCGTAGGCAGCAGAGTCAGTCAGCCTCAAGACACAAATCCAGAGGAAACCTGGCTCCTTTCGATCCAGAACTACCTGTTTCTTAGATTTTAAAGTCACAGTGGGCCATAAGATCATCTATTCTGAGCTCCATATAATATGGACCATAAAATTGCATACTCCAATAAGGAACCCAATAACTTGTGCTTGGCTAAAACCTCTGTTTCAGCAGGCATCTGCTCACAATTTGAAAATATCTGAAGAGGAAGAATCTACTTCTTTCATTGGTATTTTGTCTCAACACTTAATCATTCCCACTGTTAAAGCACTGGGCCTCATTTTGAAATGAAATATGTCTGCTTTTAGGTTCCGGCCTTGGACCTCTGATAGACTACAAGGCTCTGTTGCCTCTGGGTGTTTTCTCCTGAGGACAAACTTCTACCCTTCCTGAGCCTCCTTTTGACCTTCCCTTGGTAAGTGAAGCAGGTGGAGATCTAGCATGAGACTTGTTTTTCCTAGGCTTTTGAAACTTTTTGTGACTTTTCACTTTTTGGGGGGGCCTTTCAAAAAAGGTTGACATAGCAATAGTTGGACAACTTACAAACTAGATTTTTATTGATGCAGTCAATGCACATGAGGGACCTAAGCAGAAAGAAGGGTGAGGGGTGAAGAGGCAAGAATTCAAACAACCCAAGAGTCTCATTTCTCAGTCTGGTGTGGGCCTTTGACAGTGTTAAAATGTTCATGTTGTTTGATAACATCATCTCCTCTCCTAAAATTATTAAGGCAGAAACTAGCTTTTCAGAGGGATCCAGAGGAAGAAGCAGTGACATATTCAGGGCTCACCAGAGGCTTACAATAAGGATGGAGAAGGGCTGGAGAAGACACAGAAATGAGAACGTGATATCCTCATGTCTTGCTGAGCATGTCCCAGAAATGATGGCTCATACAGTTTTCCTTCTGGGGTTCTTCTGGCACAACCTGGCTAGGTCTCATCTCTTCTGCTAAAGGATGCCCAGATTTAGCTGCAGTAGACAGGAGAGCACAGAGGCTATTCTCAGTCAATCTGGTGGAGTTCATGGAGGGTGAAAAGCAGAACTTGAATATTTCTGCAGACTGATTTCAGCTCTTAAGGACCTCACTGCCTGGCCCAGTGGTAACACAGCCCGTAAATCTCTCCTCGCATAGTTCTCATTTTTAAGTTCTCCTTTAAAACAGAAAACCTGCATCTGGTGGAAGAATAAGCCAAGTATAACAATGGCTCATGGGGTGTGGTGGTAAAGCAGTTAAGCGTCTCACTGCGGATGAAGAACCACGTGTTGGAGCATTCCTATAGCTTCAGGACAGTGACCACCCGCAGCAGCTTCATCCATCATGGGTCACCAGCAGATGGGTGCCCTTTAGCTCAGGACCAACCCTTGGCTTTCAGCGATGACCCCATCTACAGCCCAGCCGGAATGCAGCAGCTGGTGCCACAGAGACCATCCACGTGCAGTTCTTCATCGCAGTCACTAGCAGAAAGCAAGCTGAGTGTTAAAAAGGGAAAAGAGTGAATCAGAAAAGAGAAATTAGCTAAAATGGGTTTTGAGAAGTCTAGACTGCAAGGATGCAGCATGTCCGTCATGCAACGCAATGTTTTTATTTCCTTGATTATTTTTTTTCACACGAGTTGGAGGGGGGCAAACAAGGTTGCCAACCCGACGAATGCGTGTCTATCTTCACAAGCATGCTGTTGAGTGGGCAACATAGCTTTGCATGGGCAAAGAAAACAGGCACCTACCCAGCACTTTGTGTCAGCCTGATGTTATTGACTCGCTAGTATATGCCAGAGGAGATGGGAGTACTTGTGTTATCCTAGATGTTTTTGGGTGGGTTTTTTTGATCCTTCTCCACTGCATTGCACTGAAGACTTCTTGTTCGTGGGTCTGCCTAGATGAGATACCCACACGTCTCCCAGACTTAAAGCATGGGAGATCCAAAATGAAGATAAAACGGGATTTTATGGGGCCTTAGCCAACGAACTCTTCCGAGTGCCACGGCACCGATCTGTGTGAAGTGTGTGAAACAGCACTAACAAGGAGAGGAAGAGGTTTAACCTTTGTTCCAGAAGCCATAAATCACCATCCAGAGGGTGAAAAATGAGTAGCAACTCTACGGCTGTAAAATCCACATGGTATGCTAGGCTGGGAAAACAGTAACATTGGAAGTAGCAAATTTCCAGAGCCCAAAAGGAGCTCAAAGGCTTTCCAAAGACACTGAAGTCCCCAAAGACCCTTTGGCAACTTTGGTGAGCCGCCTGACTTCCATTCCGCAGGGAAAGAAAGGGGCAGGTTTTCCCCATCATGTCCCCATTCCTGCCAGCTCAGAGGCTTCAACAGAGCTCCTCTCCAGACAGAGACAAGTGAGGGTCCATGAGGACATGTATTTGTTCCCATCCTGCACACGTTCAGCCCACCATCATCAGTGCAAAGAAATTTCTTCCCTGACCACAGTCACAGGGCCATGCTGTCTTCTTGGATGTCCCTAGTCCTGCTGCCTTTAATGGGGTCCATCATTTAATACCATCAGTGGAAGCCACCATAAAGACCCTACCAATTTCGATGGAGGTTTTTCACAAGGGACACACTGCAATTCCCAGTCTGTTGCTTGAAGCTTGGGGGTAAACACCAGATCAGCCTGTCCTGCAGCAGTGGAGGGCTCTGGTAGATCCCCAGGTTTGGTTTCCAAGGATGGTTTTGCTAGAGCTGCACTTCCCTGTGGTAGATGCTCAAGAGAGAAGAGAGGAGAAGAAGGGATAGCAGGTGCCTTAAGCATTTCAGGAACAGTTTCACCAGGGTGACAGGAAGGTCTTAACTTCACGAACCCTTGGAGGTTGGTGGGGACAGTGCCGGGGGGAAGGGGACGGAAGGAAGGGCTGCTGGTGGGATAGGGAAAGCTAACAGGGATATAAACATACAGCATCACATGCCGGGGCACAGGTCTGGTTTCATGGTTTTTCTGTCTCTGTCAGGTCACTCTTCAGCTGACTGGTGCTGTCCTTCATTAGGTTTGTTCCCCGAGACGTGGATGAAATCATGCAATGGTTTATAAATCGTTCAGCTCCGAGTTTTCCTGTACGGAGTTCACAAAAGCCACAAAGGCCTTAAGCTGTTCCTGGACAAATGTGCCGGTTCCCTGACAGCAGGTGACAGCAGAACGCGGCTCTCTCCCATGCAAGCTGTTTCATGAGCCTGCCCGCTGTGACGTGAAAGCTTATCTCCGTTTCGAGCTCTGGCATGGACATCTTGCCAACCACCGCCTCCAACCCAGCTCATGCTCATGTTCTTCCAGAAAGACGCGCTGGCACCTCCCCACAGATCTCATGGTGTGTTTTTATTAGTCTGGGCACATGCATATATTCTTCTTTTTTCCTTTTTTTTTTTTTTTTTAACTCCATGTCCTACGTGTTTTTGAACCTGAAAGGGAAGGACTTCTTGATTTTACAGGTTTGGATTTGTTCCTCTGGATTTAGGGCCGTATCTCTTAACACAAACAAAATGCTGGAGTCCAATCTGTCAAATTAAAGCAAAGATTTACCAAAGGAAAATATGCTTACAAAGTAAATATAAATTAATTTAATTGGTTCCTATTATCACTTCTATTGGAGCCTGCAAGTATAATCTGGTGCTGAAGTAATTAATTGGGTGTGAAGTAGCTACTGTGCCAAAACTCACTTGTAGGGAATGAAACTCGCAGGCTTCTTGGCCTGACTGTTACCTGCAGCGTCTTGGCTTTGTTACTTTGCAGAGCGGAGCAAATCGCAGCGCCGAGCTGTGCAATCAAACGCTCAGATAAATGCCTCGCTTTGTGTTTTCATGACGGGGTGGTTACGACTACAGGCATTTTCCCACCCGGGTCAGGTCGAGATTGGTTTCGGAGGGGAAGTCAGCGAACAGGTTTAGCACTGCTGGGATTGCAGGCACTTATTTTTGTGGTTTTCCGTGGCTTAATATAGTCTCAGCTTTAATGGCTCTATTTTTTCCCCTCCTTGCTCTGGCCTTGCAATAAAGGAGCTTTGTCTGGCGGTTTGCAGAGGGGAGGGGGAGCCGTGGAGAGTGGAGGATGCTGTGATGGCACCGGTCTGTTCTCAGCAGCAGCAGCAGTGAGAGAGTCACCACTCGTGTCTTTTATTCCATTTTGCCAGGACAGTCACTCGTGCAAGCTGGGAGTTAGCTCAGGCACACCATCTGGATAAAAAATAACCCAGGCTCAAGTAACGCAAGAAGGGCTACAGATGTCATCTATCTGGACTTCTGTAAGGCTTCTGACATGGTCCCCCACAACAGCCTTCTCTCTACATTGGAGAGAGATGGATTTGATGGGTGGACTGTTGGGTGGATGAGGAATTGGTTGGATGGACGCATGCAGAGGGTAGTGGTCAACGGCTCAACGCCCATATGGAGATCAGTGACGAGCGGTGTCCCTCAGGGGTCTGTACTGGGACCAGTACTCTTTCGAATCTTCATCAATGACATAGACAGGAGGATCGAGGGCACCCTCAGCAAGTTTGCAG
>NW_010555184.1:0-4061 GCF_000687285.1 Phaethon lepturus | reverse complement strand
AACCTAGTGATTCTGTGATTCTGTGATACGATGTGGGAACAGACAAAATTACAGTCAAATAGCTCTCTGATACAGGGTTTTTCACTGAAAACCGCCATTCCGGAGGCAATATTAAGGCACTAGTGTCTGGCACTGAAGACACCATGTTGCCAGTCCTCTTAGCTCGCCGGCACCCCTCATCCTCCCAGAAGCCATCCCTGTTCAGGTGACACCTCTTTGTATCAGAGCTACATCCAATCTGTGTGGAAATCTCAGCTTCCCGACAACTCTAGAAGCAGCTAAAAACCACTAAGCAGAGAGAAGCCCCCCACCTCCCTGCATGTAGGCAACTGGTCTCCAGTCTAGTTGCCCTGAATGGGCGATGCATGGAAAAGTCAATACCCAGGTGTGTGTTCAGAGCACTGTGGGTTTGGTTTGTTATCTGCATGTTTCTGCTCAATGCAGAAGATGCAAGACAACTTCAGTATTTCAAATACTGCCCCATGCGGATTCTGCTTAATTTCACGTGTTATTTGCTCCATCAGATGATCTTTTCCTCCTTATGTACCTTACCTGAAATCACAAGGAAGTGATGGAGGAAACCCTTACCTCACAGATGCAGGTATGTGCGCCGCTGAGCAGCAGGGTTGGGGAGCACCCATAGCAGAACGAATTGAGTTCCCTCTGACTTTCCAGATGTGTCCACTGAGGAGTCTGGCAAAAGCAAGACTTGTTTTAGCACAGGGGGGAAAAAATCTCTTGTTGTCTCCAGTATCTGTGGGAGTTTCAGCAATTGGCATGTTCTGCTTGGAGAGAAGTTTAGAGTACTGGAAATGCAACTTCCTTCCACGTTTCTGTTACATACTGGAGGTGGTGGTTTGATTTTATATGCATCTTCGGTATTACAGTATTATAATAATAGTGGTTTGCTCTTCCAAAAACAAGCCACCCCAGGTCCAGGGTTTTGGTCTTGAGCAGTTCATGGTTTTGGGGTTTTTTTTGTTAGTTTCTTCTAAGGGAGATTTTATAAGTCTTTTGTCTTTTAAAAGATCTTTTTCTATGTAACCTTGTACAGAATCCTTAAAACGCAGTTGTGTGCCAGTTCTCTCACTCGTGTGACAGGTGTCCTTTTGAAACCTTCTGTGGTTATTTTACTTTGAGTAGGAATCGAGACTTTTCTTAGGTTTAACAGATGCTGTGAAATGTTGGTATCTGACAACTAGATGCCAACTGTACCAGTACTAATGCTTCATTATCTTGTTAATACTAGTTACTCCTGTTAGATGAAGGAAATTACCTATGATTGTTGAAGCTGACCATTTTGTTTTCAAAGTACAAAGTTCTTGTACCAAAACCTGTGTTCTCTCCTGCTCTACAAATCAATATGAGCTTTGCAAAAGAGCATTTGTCATTTTTCCCAAAGACAAATGAGCAAAGTGTCATGGCTTTAAAAATTAATCAATTTCTATTTGAAGCACATGTGAAAATAAAGTAAGTGCCAGACAACTAAGACCAGCAAGCAACCTAGAAGGTGACTGGAATTTAAATAGCATATAAATGCGTTATTGTACACAAAATTAGCATGCAAAATGTAATTTTTGTGGGTTTTACTAATGTGGACAGGAAACTCAAAGCCCAAATTGTCAGGTGTTTTTTCTAGCTCAGAGAAATCTTGTGTTAGATATCTTCACAACAGGCTTAACTGACTCTTTCACAGGAGTGTCATGAGGATTTATGAATCCTCTTCTCGTACTTTGAAACCTGTGTGTGCACTGAAGGGAGGACAGAGTAGAGAATTCTGGAATGCTGCTTCTAATTTGCTAACAGCCCTAGAAATCCTTCGTGCTTCCTTTTCTTGATTCAGAAATGGGGAGTTTTTACCTAAACTTCGTCCTATCTGCCTCTCCTATCACTTTAGCTTGTAGGCACATCGTTGAAAAAAACAGGAGAAAGAGGAAGCAAAAGCAGAGGCAGGTAATCATTCAGCATCAAATTTCTGCAGCCACATATTACTGAAGCTGTCGAGTTGAAACTAAATGTTAGTTGATATTTAAGGTCCAGACAGCCTTATCTGTTAATTTGTGCTTTGTCTCAGGTCTCTGAATTTGACTTTGAACAAGGATATTCAAAATAATAAAGACTGTAACTTAAAATACAAAGCTAGTTGGAATATGACTACAGCACTAGAAAGAATTACTTTATTTACATTCTACAATACAGAAATCCAGTAGGGTTATTTTTCTCATACGTGAGCACCCTAATTCAAAATTTGAGTCCTCTTTATTATTAAAGAGGGTGGTGTAAGCTTCCATGAACTACTAAGAAAGGGAATACAGCAGTCAAAAACTTCCCATTCACCAAGGTTTTAGGTTGAGGACATTGACAGAACAAAATTACTTAAAGGAGTGAAACTCTTTAATTAGTGATCATGCCAGCACCTCTCAATACACTGCATATTTTTACCCAACTAGAATCTCAACACGAAGAGCTGGATCCATGTGCACTCTGTAGTACTGTTTTCACTGACATCGGTTAACCCGAATTCATGAGTACAGTGGGAAGGATTAAAAATCTAGTATTTGAAACTTTTATTCTGTTTAACGATTGCAAAGGGTTTGAGGTTGTAAAATCACAGAATCATTAAGGTTGGAAAAGACCTTTAAGATCATCAAGTCCAACCATGAACCCAATACCATCATGCCCCCTAAACCATGTCCTGAAGTGCCACGTCCACATGTTTTTTTAACGCCTCCAGTGATGGCGACTCCACCACCTCCCTGGGCAGCCTGTTCCAATGCTGGACCACTCTCTTGGTGAAGAAATTTTCCCTAATATCTAATCTAAACCTCCCCTGGTGCAACTTGAGGCCATTTCCTCTTGTTCTATTGCTAGTAACTTGGGAGAAGAGACCAACACCCACATCGCCACAACCCCCTTTCAGGTAGTTGTAGAGAGCGATGAGGTCTCCCCTCAGCCTCCTCTTCTCCAGACTACACAACCCCACTTCCCTCAGCCGCTCCTCATAAGACTTGTGCTCCAGACCCTTTGTTGCCCTTCTCTGGGCACACTCCAGCTGTTCGGTGTCCGTCTTGGAGTGAGGGGCCCAAAACTGAACACAGTATTCGAGGTGCAGCCTCACCAGTGCTGAGTTCAGGGACACAATCACTTCCCTACTCCTGCTGGCCACAAAATGTGTGTTAATACTAAACTGTTCTGATTGTGATAAAGTTATAAGGAAAATTAAAGTTTAAATTATTTAGGAAAGTTATTAGAAAATTCATATAAGCTTTTTCTTAAAAAAAGGTAGATAATCTGAAATTGTCTTATAGACAAGGTTTTTTGTCTTACATGCTAGTTTATCAAGTTGTAATTTTCCTCTGGCTTTGGAAATGTTCCAAGAAAATGCTTCAGTCTGTGTAGCATTGTGTCTAGCCTTTTTATAAAACTTGGATTCTTCTAAAACTTCTTGTGAGCTTTGTACCTTATTTTTGCCTGACTCCACTTGTCTTGGTGCCCTTGACTCCCTGTTAAGCCTCCTCTCTTCTCCTTGAAGGATTGTTATTGTCAGGGAAGACTCGTGGCAGAAACGCAGTTTGCCAAGTAACAGTACCCTTACCCAGGATTCACAGACCCGTTGAGAATTCCAGTTCCTCTCTGTGTACTTGACTTGATTGTATCGGGTTTATGGAGAACTCTGTCTTCACGAGAGAGGTGGTTCTGAATTTTTACAGGACAAAAACCAGTTTTCCTAGTTTTCTACAGCTCCATAATTGCTCTTGTTTCACAACTCTGTGAAAATATGCCTCTCTTATCAAGTAAGAAAAAATTGGTTTTGTACATCTGAAAGTTCTTGCTTCTGCATGGAGAAGAAGAATCATGGAAACGATGAGATTTTATGTATGCAAGAAAATCTATGCATCTCTTCAAGAAATAGATCCCAAGTTTAGGGAACTTCCCCCAACTCAGAGCACCCCAAATGGATGGTAGCTCCCCAGATGTTTGAAACATCCAAAAAACATCAGCTTTTCTGAGCATTTGGTCTGAGGTTCCCTTTCACAGAATCACAGAATCACTGAGGTTGG
>NW_010555183.1:0-7897 GCF_000687285.1 Phaethon lepturus | reverse complement strand
TTCAGTTTTGGGCCCCTCACTACAAGAAGTTATGGCCTCAAGTTATGGCCTCAAGTTGCGCCAGGGGAGGTTTAGATTGGATATTAGGAAAAATTTCTTCACTGAGAGGGTGGTCAGGCATTGGAACAGGCTGCCCAGGGAGGTGGTGGAGTCGCCATCTCTGGAAGTGTTCAAGAAACGTGTGGATGTGGCGCTTCAGGACATGGTTTAGGGGACATGGCGGTGCTGAACTAATGGTTGGACTTGATGATCTTGAAGGTCCTTTCCAACCTAGTGATTCTGTGATTCTGTGATACATAACTGCAGAGGGCCACGGAAATAATATTAAAGGAAGGTGGATAGGCAGGTAGATAAAACATCCTGTTCATGTTGACGGGGTAGTTTATGACTAACATTGTCACAACGTTTGAGGGGGATGACTAAAAGGCAGTATAAAATGGTTTTTAGAAGTGCAGTCATCAGTCCTTTGTAATACAAACTGGACATGACGATTTGCCTGGTTGAATGACTTCGCTCTGTTGAAGTTTATTGGAGACCAATAAGCACCGTGTGTGCAATGGCTCAGAGCACTGACTCGCCTGCCGTGAGCAAGCAGCTGGTGGCACTTATAAAGGTGGTTTTATAAAACCTCCATAATTAGGAGACTTGGGACACATACATGATACATCATTAGGACATGCATCATGCCTTATCTGGACATTCAAGAATCATTTTAGGTTGGGAAAGGGGGTTTTTCCCTTCTTGTTGCAATGAATACAAGAGAAATGAGCTCATTACTTTAAGGTGTGAACACCTGTCCTATCAGTCGCTTGGAGAAAATGTCCTCTCCAATATCTGCTTTTCTTGGCCTCCAAACCCTCTGGAAACCACAGCCTTGTGAACAGGAGCACACCGTACGTATTATCTGTGTGCGTCTTCAAGTGGAAACTTCACATGTCTATCAGAAAAGTGGGTCTAAGTCTCCTGGGAGAGCTTTGGCTTACCTTTTCAGAGGGCATAGGCTATCATTGTATGCACAGGCTGCCTATAAAGCAGCAAAGTACCTTAGGGACTGAGGAGTATAGGCCGTATATTGAGAAGAACCTCAAATATACGTGGCCCCTGACTCACCCCACTTGAGCTGCCTCTAAGGAGCCCAGGTCTCCATGATTTTCCATTGCTCTCAGATTGCTGAAAAATGTTTCCACTGTCTCACAACAGCCCTATTCCTTTTTAGCTGTAAGTCCTGGCGCACCACTGGACTGCAGAATGCATGCCAAGAATGAATTTTTATATGCTTATCTTATTTTTAAGGTGATTTATCAAATAGGTGGAGAAAGTCAGCATGAGTAACCAACAGATTTTCCACAAATGCGAGATTTTAAAAGAAAGAATTGCAGGGTATATTTACAGTTATTGACACAGTTCCGCTCCACTGTATTCATTGTGATGGTATCAGGGCATCTGCTATAAGTGGCTGGATATATAATGCTTCATTTTTGTTCTGAAAAACACTTGGATAAGTGATATACCTACAATACTTCTCGCCTATGTAACATAAATCTTAATGATTAGAAGACTAAAATAATGTCTCTTACAAACTAGGTGCAAACCAAAGCTACCCATGATGCACACAATTTGCTCCTGTTGCTTTCAGCAAAATTGCAGTTTAAGACAATAGTGTTATAAATCATTCTAATAGCCTTGCCTATATAAAAACGTCTTCATGGTAAGTGGCATCTGCGCTCACTACCACAATCAATAAAAAAGGCAGCCGAACTCTGCAGCAGCCTTTTTGGAAATTAGGGAAATTCTTTATTAGATTTTGATTATTTGTGCTGTATCTTCCCAAGTGTCATAGCAAACAAGGTATTCCAAACTCTTAATGGAGAGAAAGGAGCACTTATCTGGTTTGGGAAACATGTTCTGCCTTCCATTATTTGTATGACATCATGAAGGAAAAGTCAGTTGGAGAACAGATATTAAAGTGGAGAATCAAATCAATAGCCCATCCCTCTGCAGTCTGTCTCCAGCAATGGCCCAGGCCAGATATCGGAGAGGAAGGCACAAGATGTCACTCAGAGCCAGCCTTGCAATAATCTCCTTGTGGAGGAAGTTTCTGGCTGTTTTCATAGAATTAGCTTATGTTGTGAAACGCAGAGACAAAAATAGTTGTTGGGTTTTTTTTCTACAGATGACTTTTTTATTATGCGTGAATGTGTACCCTGCTAAGCCTCCCCTGTCAGTACTGCCCTGGGGCAACGAGTCCCACAGAGTAATCACACGCTGCAAAATGAGGATGTCTCTGTTATTTATCGCTGCCTTAAAGCACAGAGTTCCCAGCCTTTTACTCTGTGTTCTTGAGGAAATCTATGCTTTCTTGAAGCCTTTATGCTCACACTTGATACTACCTCCTCCAGCCGTCGCAGCTGTTAGTGGCAGGAGCAGAAAGGAGACTAATACTCAACCTGAGAGCAGGCGCCACTAAATAACGCAGAAGCTCTGTTTTGCTCCCCCACCTGCCTTATTACAACCCAATATTTTCTCTCCTGTTTTTATTACTGTAGGGCCCTGGCCAGAAACAGGCCAGTTTCCCAGTAGAGCTGCAAGATCAGCTAGGATAGTGTGAGCAAGGATTTATTAAAGTAAAGCCGATTACAAATTTATTGACAAAACCTTTTGCCACTGATCACACAGACTTGCCAAAACAGGTATTTTCCAAGCATCATGGGAGCAGGTGAAGGTTCCCCACAGCCCCAGGAGGCTAGTAGTTAGGGAAGGTTCACCTCCAGGGCTGGAGACACAGGCACCCATCCCTGACTCTTGTGGTTCAGATCTAAGACTTGCAGCCTTAAATCAGCTGCAGGTTTGGGTTACATCCCAGGCAAAATGGAAAACCCCTGACATCTGTATGGGAGCAGGGGCTCTGCCTGTCCCTGGTCTCATCTGACCTCTTCAGCACCTCACCTGCAAAAGCATGGAGGTGGCACTTCTTCACTCCCATGGCTTCGGAGAGCTGCTGGCACAGGGAGGACCTTCCCTGGCCATCGGTGAAATGGCAGGAGAATGGGAGAGGGTGAAGAGGAGTGGGAGCAGACAGGACTGGATGGGACAGAGAAAAGGAGAGGAGGAGGGGGAGAGAGGTAAAGAAGGAGGAATCCAAGAGGCATTACCAGGAGCAGAAAGGGAGGCGGCCCAAGAGCTTGCGGTTCCGGAGCCCCCAGCAGCGCCTGGATCATTTCCCTGCATGACCCCATCTAATTTTCACCCCATGCAGGTGAAGCAGCAGCTGTTGCCTGATTACCTTGGAGCAAGCTGAAAATGTAACGGGACTTGGCCTTTTATTTTTGCTCCTGGCTCCACGTGAGGTTTGCAATCAGCTGTTAGTGGCTCCCCCCTCACATAATTCATTCTTCTTCCCCATTATTGTGATTACATGGAGCCCTGAGTTTGTCCTGCCCTCCTTCAGCCAGCACTTGGGTAGCTCGGCTACAGCAAAGGCTCCGCGTGCACAGCGAGCTGGAGAAACCCCCATAAAGTACGTTCAGGAATATCTCAAAATCTTTTCTGCCTCTCCCCTGCAACGTGGTATTAAATCGTTCTGCATGAGGAGGAGGTTTTGCACGCACAAATGGCAGAGCTGGGATGGGGGTTTATATCAAGCGGGCGGACAGGGAGCCTGCCAGCATCACTGCAAAGTCTGGGCGCAAAGACTCCGACGGCGGGATAGACTGCACATTGGAAAGGAGAGAAGAGAAATACAAGCGTGGACTTTTAAGAACAAGCCAAGCCCATACCATGTTTCTGCTCCCTCCCCACATGGACTATCAGCTGCGCCAGAGCACGCTGCGGATCGTGAGGGATTTTAGGCTGTTTTTGGAAGGGTGGGTCATCCAGCAGTGTGAAACTGCTGGTGAGAGATAAGGAACATCATGTAAAACAGATTTCTGAGGATTTGGGATTGCTTTACAATGAGAAAGCCTTCCTCAGAGACATTAGAAAGGTCCAGCCGAATGTCTGGACCTGGTTTGTTGTAGACACGAGATATTATCCACTGACACCCAGGGAGTGCAGCACCTGTTGAAGAGGCTTTATTTGCCCACATGAACTGTTCTGAGCAATATTTGTGTGCATATGAAGATGAACAATTGATTCAGCTGTTCATTGAGATAGGAAGACCATGGCCATTCACATCTTAAAATAGGAGACTGAAGTCCCCCAGGTGTTATGTGCTTGCCTGGTTCTCAGGGACACTTGCCTACACAGCCTGCCCTAACCTGGCAGAGCCATGGAGGCCACCAGCTGTGCAGCTCCAGGTGTGATGGGTGCCCTGGAGCAGCAGCTCCCACCTTGGAAGGAGCTCAAAGAAAAAGATTTGGGTTTTAGCAACTTCTCTGCAGGCTGCACCTGGAACAGGGACGAGGGGACAAGGCAATGATGAAGACGCTCTGCAGCGGTTCCTGCTGAGACCTTGCTGCAGCCGCAGAGCACGCTCAGACCCACCTCCCACACGTCCAAGCCTGTCTTTGGGCCGGTTGAACTGTCATAAAAATCTACTTAACATGCCAGATGCCACCGGTGCTCCCCTGGACCCAGCCAACTGCTGCAGTCACCGGTGGGGATGCTCCTGTAATGCTGCTTGCTGAGAGTTCATCCTCCCCAGCTGAGCAAATGCAGCAGCCCATGGCTTTAAGGTCAGAATATGTAACCTGCTTTCCTGTTTTGAAAGAAGATTTCCATCTGCACAGCTCTTTTGGTGACCAAGGAGGTTGCAAATCCCTGTAAGTCAGGCTGTGGAGGCATCCCTGAGCATCTGCATTCATTCACTCTGATGGGACAGACTGGCAAGCCCATGAAAGGGAAGCGTTTTTGCCCCTCACACATGGAATTTAAGTCCAAATACGATTCAGCTGTGAGAGGAATGGCTCCCTGCCAGGACGTGATCCTTCAGTCTCTAAGTACCAGCTATGCCATCTCACATGAAACAAAAATTCCCAGGAACATGTAATTTCCCCTTTTAGGTGCAAAATCCCTTGTCTCTGCTGATGAGAAGAGCAGCACTGCCATTGTTTGCAAGATAAAAACCCATTAACTGCACGTTACATTCATCTGCAATTTCCCCTTTCTGGGGTTGGTCGCGTTTCAGGAGAACTTTTACCCGCCCGCAGGCAGCGTACGCTTTTCCAGCAGCGACGCTCGATAGCAGAGCATCGCTGCCGAGCGCTGCGACGATGCTACTAACCACGACTGCCCTCTACCTCCCCAGGCTCTGCAGCACCTCGCTGCTGCACCCCATGCCTGCGGTGCTGCCGAGTGCAGATTTTGGGGAATACAGGGGTGCCCCACTGCCAGGGGCACAGAGGAGGCTTCCCCAAGCCCATAGCAGGCCAGTGAATGTGCCCTTCTGGAGACCTGCTCGGCAGGGACCAACTCGTGCTCCTCTGCCTTTCACTGCGCCTGTGGCAGCATCTGCTTCACCACGAGCCCCTTCCCTTAACCGGGACACCCCAAGTTTGAGCATGGCCTGACTAACCGAGCTTAAGCCCTTGGGTTTTGGGTGAAGATGAGGAGCGCTGAATGGGAACCATTGTCTTGCCATGTCTCCTTATGCACTCATCTTTTACATCACCATTCCAATTAATGAGCCGTTACAAAAGTATCTTATTACAAAGAGAAGAAAATTTGGCCTTTAACATAGGCCCACCGTTTTCACAAAGCTGTTAAGTCTAACAGGGAATTAAATTATTTTTGTTACCAGAGTAATGCATAATACATTCATTTACAACAGCCTGCAAAAAGAAAACTTTACAGAATTGGCTGCGACATGTATGAAAACAGATGCCACAACATTGTAATGCAAAAGGATGGGCAGCTAATTAAAAACCTAGGGCGGTGGTTCCATCTGCAGACTCAAATTATTCTAGAGGCTGTATTGTCTTACTTGCATCACACGTGTTAAGCCATCCTTACATTGCTCACAAAGATAATGCTTATATTTTGAGTCTGTTTAACAAAGAGTTTCTTGGGAGGAGGGAAATTTGAGATGATTTTTTAATTTCTTGGTTTGGGGTTAGATTTTCTAATGCACAAAATGAACCACTTGGACCCCGATGACCTTCTGGGAACGTGCTTGCACTAGCAGCAGGGTGCAAGACAGGCAGAGCTGGTGCTGAGGACCCAGCGGCTGCACACGTGTCGGGGGCTTGCAGTGAAGCAGCCTGTTATCAGCCGGCGTGCACCGCCTCTGCTCCCAGAGCGCACCTCCCGCCAAGGTCACGTGGAAGGGACCTAATCCATGCTCCTCAGGTCCACTGCAAGGTCAGCCAATGCACAAGTGGTGGGTATAATCAGGAGATTCGCTTCAAAAGGTGCTGCTGATCTGAATTAAAATGTTAATATAGACACAGGCACAGGCTGATGCGAATGGTACCTGTATTTCTATGTTCTATGCATCGCCTTCGCCCGCCTCTGAGTCAAGTGGCGATAACACAGAGCGGTCTGTAGCACTGTCGTTTGGCACCGCAGACAGCCAGAGACGGCCGCTAACGCCACGCTGTAGCATCCTTGAATGCAACAGGCAGGAGCACACCTTGATTGTGATGCAGGGAGCTGCTCCTTCCAAAAAAATCTCTTGCTAAGTAGCGTTACACACTAGAGATGTGGTGGTGGAAGCCAAGAAAATGGGAAATTATGACACCTTTGCTGGTGAAAGGAGCTTTTGCCGAATTTAAACTTACAATACCAGCTTGAGAATACAGTTGGTATTTTTGCAGAGTGACAAACTAGACCCCCAGATGCCCTTCACTGCAATCAGTGGAAATTAGAGGCTTATGGCCTCTGTGGCTTTGAGCTTTAGTTTCCTAAGCCTGCATCTTGGAGAGTGTCAGGAGGTTTGGTACTCAATTTCTGACATATTTAAAAACCAAAAATTTCGGTGAACAGCATCCCAAACTGTGACGCTGTAGCCTCGAAAGTTATTTGACCTGCTTAATAATCTTTCCTGCATGCATGTAGATAATCTCCCATTATACAGGCACATACTTCTATTAATAATGAGTGTTTTCCAGGGACGAGGCATAAATACAGATTTATGCCACATGCAGTTTGTGCCTGAGCCTGTATCACACAGACCCAAGCAATAGCGTGTGAGGAAACAGTGCTCGCCCCGTCACTCTTAATTGCTGCGAAAATCGACGCTAATGACATCTGGTACTCACAGCGCTGTGCCGGTGCTTTTCCGCTTGATCCTGAAGTGTGAGGAGTCACCCACAAACTCCACGTCATGGCTGGCCTCGTCGGCTGCAACCCCTGGGGAGTCGATCTCGAGTGGGACTTCAAACCACTGCCTGTTGGGGTCGTAGAGCTAAAGCAAGGCAAGGAGGAGGCAGGTTAGCTCGTTCGTTAGCATGGGTCGCTTTGGGTAAACTATTCCCCCGCGCAAATACTCACCCTGAACCAGAGTCTCTCCCTTGTCTGGAACTCCACTTCCAAGACAACTGGGGAAATGTCATTTCTGAAGACGCTTGTTCAGCGTTACCCTGCGGCAGAGACACGCTGCCGCCCACCACCACCGCTTGTGAGCACCCCGGCGTGGCGGGGGGAATGACGCATATATTCTACCTCAGCTCTTTAAAAATAAATCATCAACTTATCGAGAGAAATAATCCCTGAGGTTAGCTTAGGCTCTCCTGGCCATTAATGAATAAAACAGGCGCTCCTCAAGCAAGGAGACCTCATGGTCTACTGGGACACAGCTCCCAGGGCGGGAGGGACCACCCTGGGCCAGCGTCTGGTTTCCTCACCGGCGGCGTGGTGAGCGCGCAGGACCCCAACTCTGCGTCCCTTACGCGCGGTGAAACACATCCGTTACCCTCCTCGTCGCAAGCTGAGCAGCGTGGGGAAGGTCTCCGGCAAGCTG
>NW_010555182.1:0-5202 GCF_000687285.1 Phaethon lepturus | reverse complement strand
TGTCATGGCTGCGGGTGACAGCAGTGCCGCGCGTAAGATCGACCTGGATAACGGGACAATCGCCATGAAAGTTTTTTCTGACAGCAGCCAAACTGGCGAGGGAACAAAAGAAGGGAACAAAAGAGGACACCACAGGCAGCTTCGTGCCTTGCTCTCCCCCTCGCTGTGGACCACAAGGGCCAGGTCCTACTGAGAGGAAGGGAAGTCTGACAGGTCCCATGAAACACAGGCAAAGACCAAATTCCTCTAGTGCAGCACCAATTTATTTCACCAATTTCTGCCCATAGAAAGGCCACACAGGCTGCCAGCAACTCGAGACAGTGAATCCATGGACCATCTTCCCAAACAGACCCCTGCTCAGAGGGAGACCGAGCCTGGTGAATTATAGTCCCTCTTGAGTCACCCTGCAAACAGTCGCTGCTAATCCCCTGTAACCATCCCAGGGAGGACACGCTGGTCCCATTTTACAGATGAAAGAAGTGCAGTTGTCCCTGCGCCTGCCGCCAGCCGAGGGGTGCGGGGGGCTGCGGCTCATCAGGCTGATGGGAACAGCACGTGCCCCCCAACAGTGAAACAACAAGAACAGTTAGCCCATGAGGCCAAGCGGTAAGTCACCTCTGCAGCCAAATAGGCAAGCGTAGAGATCTCACCAGAGAAGACAGCAGCCGTGCAAACCACCGAGTGAAATTGGGAAGAAACCTCACAGATCACTGTTAATGACAGCTGCTCAGCAAGGAACAAAGTGCTTCACACTGGTCATGGGCCGAAGCCCACGGTTGTCCACGCTGGCCGTCGTCTTAGACAGATGTACAGCATTAGCCTGCCAGGGATTTCAAGCTTTTGTAGTCCTAACCCGTGTTGCAGTAACCCGAGATAGGAAATAAAAAGTGACTTCTTGCCAGCATTCCTGGATGCGCTTCAGGGTGAGAGCTGTCTGCTCCTCTCCGGCCAAGCCGTGCCTATAACTGCGCGACTCTTGGGAAGCACATGAGCGTTTTTGTGGTGAAAATGTGACTCAGCAAGTTCTGCACTCAGCTGGATCTTGGAGGCGGCCGTTGGTGTCTGAGACGGAGGCGAAATACCACCAACCGGCTGATGATAGCTGGCCTCCATGGGAGGCAGCCGCCCGCCCGCCCGGTGCAGGTACCTGTTGGGATCAGGATGGGGGGACACCGCGTTACGAAGGAGAGAGCGAGCGGAGATGCTGTGGGAAGAGATGGAGATGAATAATAGGAGTGTTAGGGATAGTCAGGGAAAAGGGTATGGGAAAGCAAGGAGCACAGGACTCCTCTGCAAGAGAGCAGGAGAGGGGAAGGACACGTTAGGATGGGGTATCGCAAGAGGGAGCAGGGAAGTTGCGCTGATAATAGGTCAGTATCTTTTGTGGCACTGACTGCAATAAGCTTATCAAGAAAGTATCTAATTCTCCAACACAGCCAAGCTTTTTTCCTTGGTTCTTGTCAGTGAAAGGCTGGGCAACCTGGGCAGAGGACACCAGAGGTGACAGAAACAGGAGAAGCAGGTCTGGGCTCTGCATGCCCAGGGTCTAGAAAGGGTTTCCTTGTGTTTAAATCTTACTGAAACAAATGAGATTTAAGCAAAGGCTTAACTGCTGCACTCAGTAGAGATGCTTTCTTGAATCAGGCCCTTCATCAAAAGGTGTTAATTAGATGTATTTCCTTCCCAATATGTCTGCCTGTGAGGATAATTTCATCATCTCTGAGGTGCTCAAGTGTGTTAGTGAGAAGGCTACATAGCCACCTGGGCCGGGAGAGCGCTGAACCTCTCAGACCCCAGTTCTGCCACCGGTGCTCATGACAAATAGTGTATTTATTTCTCTGAAATAGCCTCCAACTACTTCAGGAAGACTGCTGCTGAATGCAGGACTGCTCCTCACGAGAAAGATGACAGAATCCTGTGTTGGGCTGCCAACTCCTTCACACCAGGACTTTACAGACAGCTCTGAAGACCACCATCATGCCGGCATCGCAGGCATCTCAGAAAGGCGCAGTGGATGCTCCACCTTCTCCACCTGCACGGAAAAAAAAAAGTCACGTGCCTTTGGTGGAAAATAAACCCATGCAATCAAATACCAGAGCGAGGTGGGGGAAAAGTCAGACAACTTAAATAGATGGATGGGATTCCAGCACGCCCCGAAGGTGTCTCCATGCAGGGTCTGCCGGAGGGAAGGTGGGAGCAGCGTTGCTCCTCCAGGGAGGGTGCCAAGCTACCAGTGTCTTGTCAATTAATCCTGGGGAGCAGGGGCGGTGGAGAACACCCTGCCAATTGTAAATGTGGTGATGGGGCATTGGGGGCATATATACGCATCATTAGTCATCCGCAAGAATTTTGTTTTTGTAACCTCTGCATTTTTATCTGTCACTTCGAGCAATAAATATGCACTCCCGCCAGTGATTTGACATTACACTTGCTTTGGATGGTTGCCTTTCCCAAATATTAATAGTAACTCATTGTGGACACAGCATTGGTATTTAGTTAGATCAGACCAGCTTCTTTTAAAAAACAACTTTTGGTATAAAGAGAACAGATGTTTTTAATTTACACAAAGAACAAAAACAAAGTTCTATTGTTCAGTTACAGTGAACACAAACATTACAGGCACACAGAAATTAACACCAATAGCACGTTAAAAAAAATTAAAAGCCCATAATTATACGGGTCTGCTTATTCGCACTTTTTCTACAGCTTTAACGATTTAGTGGCATGCAATGACAGCAAGTGTAGCTTTTTTGGAATTCATATGAATTTGAGTGTGGCATATTTTAAAGATAAAAATGACATAAACACAAGGACATTTTCTAAACACACATTATACAGATGATGCTGATGCTGATGCTGATGCTGATGCTGATAATAATAATAATAATAATAATAATAATAATAATAATGGTTTTACAATAACAAACGAGGAATGTAAACCCTCACAGTCCAGGGCATAAGCCAACTACTAGCTCATGGGGATAGGAAGAAATTGCCTCTTTCAGCTGATTATTCTACAGTTGTTCCTTACAGGGTGTATTTTCTTCTGCACAATCTGCACGCAACAGTAAGGCCTCAGTCCTCTGAAACACAATGTGTGTATATGAAAACGGACAGAGAATTTTAATTGCATCAGTGAGGTTATCTTGTGGCATGGTATGAACTTACACCAGAACTACCCTTATATGCTGTTTTTCCCGGGGGATTTAAAAGCCCATTGAATGCACTTACAAGCTCCTGGCACATGCAGGTGGGAGTGGAGCTCATGCACACGTCCATGCCAAACTGATCAAGCCCTTTCCAGAACACGAGTGCTACCCTGCGGGTGGAGGTTGCTTGCACCTCTCTGTGTCTCACAGACACACACCCTGAGAAAACATTTCCCAGAGATAAAGTTTAGCATCATTCCCATCTCTCACCTGCTGGACCCACAACCTGGATATCTACTTCTCAGCTTGCTCCAAGGCATAGCTCTTCCCATGGAGAGGCATCTCCTTGAAGATTTCCTAGTGGCTCTCTCTAGTTTGTTGTCACATCTTAGATGACCTTCTTGGGCAGCTATTTCTAGGTTTACAAATACTGACATACCAATATTTCTACCTCTATTTCAGATTTGCCAATCCTGCAGCTGCAAGAGGACAAGAAGAGCAGGGATCCCGTACCTTGGCTTCTCCAAACTCTGTATAAGCAAAGATTCTGCTTTTGGTACATTAAAACCAGACTTCATCCCGTTTCCTTTTCCATTGTTCACTAGTTATTTTTTTGTCCAGTAATGGGTGCCATTTTACTCTATCCCACACTCAGACTAAGTGTCAAACTGTGAGGCTTACTTAAGATCATCACATGGGACCCAGTGGAAAAAAAAAAACAACCCACCTTACTTTTTAACCAGTTGGAAAAATAAAGTTATAATTAAAAGACTTGGGACAGAAAAATGAAAAAAGCCTTTTTCTGTAGCATTCAGGTAACCTGGGGATTTCAGTGCCACAGAGCAACAGAAAGACAAACACCATTACTCAAAGGGCTGGAGCCTTCTTCCACCGCTAAAAGCAAGCCTTACTGGGAGAGCTGCTATATGCATGTTGCTCCAAGTGGCCAGTTTTACAATTTCAATCATATTATATAATACAAAACCCAGTTCCAGAACCATGCAGGAAAAAAAGAGAAACCAAAACATTACAATCATAAGGTACCTTTCAGCTCGAAAGAACCCAGGCCATGAATCATCTTATCCACCACAGAATGCCATCACCTTAACGTCGAAACACAGCAGCTGTTTATTACCCTACAAGAATATTAAGATGGGTGCTCTTATGCAGCCAAAACAGCAAGGAAAACTGAGTAGGCAAATATAACAACCTGGAATGCAGAAGCTTATCCTCCCTACCTTTATAATGAGTACCAGAGGGGCTTTAGGGACCACAAGCAGCCGATGCTTCCAGCTGCCCAATGCTAACGACGCTTTCCGCAGCACTCAAGCGATCCTTGGAAGCCAAAAGCATTTGACCTGGACTTGCTTTGCTTTGCTTTGCTTGGTTGACAGCAAGGCCAAGAGCTGGCTATTGCACGCTGACCACAACTGCTATGTCACATCCAAAATCATTTCTGCCACATTTAGAACCACGATTAATGCCAGAAACAGAGTAATCGCGATGCTCTGAGTTGTCCAAAGATCTGGAAATTCATCTCCTCACTGCTTGTGCAAAGGCAGCAGCTAATTGCAGTGGTGTACCTGTCCTGATGGTTGGCTGTTCATTAATAAATTGCAATCACGCTCTCTCAAATATGGCTCCCCCAGACCTTGACTCTCAGTATCTCGGAGAGATGCTACATGGCTCTTGGAAGTGGCTTATCAAAACTGGAACCGTTTGCTATCCAAATAGACTGAAGTTTTCACTCAAAATTCAAAATCTCATTGTTACACCACACTCATCACTGTGGTATCTGAGTACCGCCATTTCCAGCCGAATTCCAGCCCCAGCTGGATTCAATGAAGAGTCACTCTGAGCCTGGGGACGCAGCGTTAACACAGGCCAGGATCACGCGGCGGGTCCTGCGTGGGCTCATGAGAAGTTTGCTGCAGAAGTCGGACTTCGGCTCCCGCTGACTGAGAAAGTGCCTTGGGGCCAAAGGACGTCCATGAGGAGATTGCTAAAGCCCCGGGGCTCGGCTCCAGAGCAGGCGTGCCACCGGCTGCCCGCC
>NW_010555181.1:0-2004 GCF_000687285.1 Phaethon lepturus | reverse complement strand
CTCTTAAAGGGGCCGCGCCCGCCGCCGCCTGTTGGAGACTTAACCGAGAGCGGTTTAAAAGCCTCCTTCCCGTAGACGTGGACAATCTGCTGCAAAACCAGGGCCCGGGGGCTCCCCTACACCCCGATGTGCCTTTCTCCAGACACCACGAAGCGGCTGTGGGGCCACACTCCAGAGGAACACACGTGTCCCACCACAAGCCCGACGCAGGAGTGGATTGCGTGTGTTTCAGAACAAACCTAAGTGGCAGGTTCCACTTCCCAAATTTACCCCTATTTTTGAAATCCCAACACACACTAGATGTAAGGGAGCACACAGTCCAAAACAGGTGGAAGCATGACTCATTAGACAGCTGCAGCAAGTTCATTACGGGCAAAATTAATGAGAGCATCAATACGCTCTAAAGACTGAATTTAGAGGCTGCTCCTGAGCTTAGTGGAGAGCATCCAACTGGCTTTGGACAAGTTTGGATGTGGCCCGCACAGCATTTAGGGGAGGAAGCTCTTGCTGGGCTCAGCGCACCCAGGGCGAGTGGGAATGCGCTTTAACCCCTCACGGTGGCCCAGCCTCACACCAGGAGTGACGTGGGGAGAAGGGAGTGTGATGTTTTAGGGAGAGAAACACGTATCGCAGCCCGATCCTGCTTCCGGTACCTTTGATTAGATTTCCATCCTTCTGCTGCAGATTATTCCCCGTCGCGGGGACGGAGCCGTATTTTCTTTTTGTATCGGGACGGGGCATTGCGCCGCAGGATGCTTTAATCACGCTGCTCGTCTTCCGAGACGCGTATCTCTTCGTATAAAAGAGCACGCGCGAGGGGCACTGCATTCGGGCTGGTTCAGAGCGGCGCCCAACGCCTCTCGAAAGGCGGCACAGCTGGATTGGTGGCATTGGGATGAATCAGAAACCAGGTACGATGTCAAATTTGCTGGTAAGCCCAAACAAACAAATCAAGTTTGACCCACAGGTTCCCCGTGAGCTGCAAAAGCCCCATGTCAAAGCCTGAAGTGTCTCATCCCCGTGCAGGACGTGGGGGTTTGGGAGCCCCCCGAGTCTCGTGAGGGGCATGAAGCCACGTCTGCTCTCCATACCCACGTGTGGGACCCTGCAGCACAGAGAAGTGCCATGGCGAAGCACCATCTTCAACTGACAGAAAAGGAATGGAGGTGACAGGCCAGCCATCAGTGACAAAGAGTTGGGGCTTTTTAAGGCTGGGCTTCAATATTCCTGCCTGTGGTCCCAAAACTGGGCAAGGGCCTTGTGAGGTCCTTCTCCTCTACTGCAGCATCGATGACAAAGTGCTGCTTGGATGATGCAAGGGAAGGTGTGAGAGGAGACACGTTTTTTGGAAGCTATCACTCCGGATGAGGACTCTCTCTTCTGCCCGTTCTCCTTTTCGGCTAGATTTCTTACAGATTCACCAATGGAGCAGTTAATTTAATCTGACGTAATGCACAGGGACCTTCTAGGTTACGTAGCCAGCCGCCTGCCACAGGTAGCAATCAAGTCATTCCTTGGACCCGAGCGCAACCGGGCCTTGGCCACACACGGGGAGGGCCGTAGCGCAGCCCCCATGCCTCCCGGCTGCTTCGGCTTCTGGCGTCAGTAGGCGCAAGGGCAGTGGTGAAAAGATACGCATAAAAATCATACCTAAGAGACAACAGAAGAAGGGAGAGAAGCCTGGAAATCCTGAGGGAGGAAGATTTAGCTTTGGAAGATGACACGGTATAAAATGTAGAAACTGGGTTTATTGCTGGGGGCAAGATCTGGCTCCAGGATGAAGAGTTTATGATTTCAGCATCCCCACCTGAGAGCTCGACCGTAAACCGCAAGAAGCAGTGTTAGCTATTACTGGTGTAGCGTTTCCCCGTTCTCTATTTACTCTTGACAGCCCACCTGCGCAACAGCTATTTCCCTTTGGGACAGCTTTGAACGTATCAGATTGCGGAGATTAACGATAAACGGAAAACTCAACCTCTGCAGAGGCTTCTCCCCGCTCAGCAC
>NW_010555180.1:0-23665 GCF_000687285.1 Phaethon lepturus | reverse complement strand
CCCACGGCCGGCAGGATGCTCGGGCTGGGGCTGGCCGGCTCCGCACGCCCAGCCCAGCAGCAGGGTCTGGCTTTCTCCACAGGCACCTGTCTGACTCCACTCCCTCACCGTGTCCTCCGGGAAGACCCTGCCCAGCTGAGGCGCGGCTCCAACACTAAGATGCTACAGAGAGCATTTCAGGGCAGCATCTCCCAGTTTAGTCCAGCTTTATGATTAAGTTCCCATTTTTTTTCCCATTCACTCCTGTCTTTTTGCTTGGTTGCTTTTTTCTGACTTTCACGGGAAATACCAATATTTCAATACAATATCAGATATTGTTATCTTCCAAAACAGTTCTTTTTGACCACTTCAGTGGGTTTTGATTTGACGGGGGGTGAGTGATGGGTGGTGGAGTAAAGCTCCCTGATGAGAGCGGTAGGTGCTCTGTGAAACGAAAGACAACTTTGATTTATAACCGCACATTGCTGTCTGCTCTTTGCCCTTAACCTTATCAGTTGTATGTGCTACAAATCGTGTGCTGCCACTGTAAGCACTTTGACAGGCCATCAAAATTTTGAAAGCTTTGCCAAGCAGCATGCCAAGATGCTATAAAATTCTCAAAAGTAATAGAAGGATCTTCTCTATCAGATTCAGTAGCAAAGTTTCCCTTGATATGACTGGGGACAGAGTAAATTCTTGTGTCAATGGAAAACCAGTACATAAATTAAAGCAGCATGTATTTTGTATGTATTACTGCATTTATATCTACCCAATTAAAAGAGTTCTTTTAAAATAATCCATGTCAAGAAATTGAATTTTGTTCGAGTTTCTGTTAATAAAACCAAGAAGACATTTATTTAGAAGACATTATCATAAATGGAAAGTCATCAGCACTGAAAGGTATCTTCCTAGTCTATCTTGATTTGAATACGTGAATCAGTGTCCTGAGCCTTGGCCTGAGGAAGGATTTAATTTGTTATGCATTTTAACTAATACCTTCTTGTTAAATATTTAATAGATTGTGAAATAAAATACAGTATTTTATAATTTGAGAGTTAAATACCTGTAAACATTCTACACCTGTTGAATGATGCAAAGTGTTTTAAGAACAGTGAAAACAAATACATCTTTAATTAAACTTTCCTTTCAGTTGAAAGAGTTCTGATTAGCCCAGAAATTGCATTGTTGTGATATCTCTTTTAACACTGCAAACTAAAAAATTTTGCTGAGTCCACTTGCACAAAAACATATTAAAAGAGATTTTGAAGGTCATGAGAAAGATTTCCAGGTAGAAAAATTCTGAGCTTCCATTTAGCAGAAAAAAACCCATTTAATACTTCTCTCTATGCCTGGATTTGTATTACCCTGTAATCTCTCATCTGCAAAAGCAGTAACCGTTACACATGCAATTCTATTTGCACGCCAAGTTACATTATCTGAATCCTAGCAGGCTACAGTCTTCCAGTACTTCCAACCCAGCGTGAACTGCGTTTCATTTTAGATTTTGCCTTTTTACTAAGAGCATCCGAGTAGTTTTGCATTTCCTGCTATATGCGTAAGGTAAACTGATTTGGGCATAACTGTAATCTTCCTAATGATATACTAGAAAAAACAATATAACTTTTAACAAAAATGTCTATTTGCATTAAGCCCAAACTCGAGTTTGTACCGAGACAATATTTCTACTGAAATCTGTGCAAATTTTGACTGAGCAAGTTCTCCAAGCTTGAAATCTCAGTTCATAGGAGGTTTACATAGCTTATGTTGCTCACCTTTATGCAAGGAGCTCACTGAAATGCGAGTGAGCGTTCTTGTAAACAGGAGAAAAAATACATCTTTCTCTGTTGTATCTGTTTTTGTTTTGTTTAATTGCTTGGTGAAATTAATGTTACACTATTGCAGGAACAAAGCACATCCTCATTAAACGAACAGCTTGGAGGATGTTTTGGATGCTGTAATTAGCTGCTTTGAAATATTTATGTTCTTCCTAATGTTGCTTGAATAAATGTTAATTATGGCTAGTGGAAAGGAAATCAAACAGCTGAGTATGTGAAATCATCATCTTTTCCGTCTTCAGCGAAGGCAAGGTCAGGAGGTACGTCACTGAATCCACTCACTGGCTGCGTACATGCACACAGCATCTGTGAAGAGGTCAATGCATGCTGTTTTTTCTGTGACTTTAATTTAATAAAAATGATGAGAAATCATTCCACCTACATCTGAACTTAAGCGCTAGGAGAGTTTTTATCTGTACTGCACTTTAGTTGCCAAAATATTCCAAACTGACTGGAGAGTGCTTGGGATGGGCCAGTGTAGGCAAGCGATCTGATGTCTCTCACAACTCCAGATGGGTCCATCAATATCTCTCCTCCTTCTGTGCAATGAACAAGCTGCGTACATGGATTTTCTTCTTGTTTATTTTCTAGAGAATTAAACTTTGTGGAGGCAATTCTCAATAATTAATTAATGCCTGCTTAGATATTGCACTTTTTCAAGGTATTCTATATATTACTGACTATAATGCATAGAAAGCTTGTGTCAGAACAGAAAAAGATCCATGAAGAAAAGTCACTGGAGACTCCATTCAAGAATCAATATCTCTGAATGGGCTTTTGTTAGTGTCGACTTAACCCCAAAAGATACACACTCAGTAGAAGTCTCTAGGGATATCTCCCTACAAATAAGAAGCAAACAACAAAACCCAAGCCAGATAAGGCATGATAGGCCCTGTATTTTCTCAGAATATTCTTATTTAACCCAAGATAATGCCTCACCTCTTCCTTTATGAATAAGTAAAATTTAAATGACCTTAGAAGCCTCTAATGAACTGGTGAGGGCAACTTGTCTGAACTACTGGAAATGAGCACAGAAACCCCAGCCCCTGGGCTGAAAGAGGCCTCCACTAGGGAACAGTGATGGGACTGATTGCAGCAAATGTTCAGGGCTCCCTTCAAAAGTCCCAGAATATTTTGTATAAAAATTCCTTACCTAAAAGAGACATGGCTGAGCTCATTAATGACTAAAGAAAATTTGCTCAACAAACAACAGTGACCAAATTCAGCAAAAACATAATAACATTTCCAAAAGAATGGGTACTTGTTTAAATTAGGGCTGTATTTGGCTATGCGTAGTGAGCCTGAAGTATTCTGGTCACAGACAAGCAGCGTGGGCACAAACTGCATAATGCCTCATTCCTCTGGCTTGGAAGGAATCGTTAGAGGAAGAATAGGAGATCTCCGAGTTGCACTTCTTCATTGTTTCTAGTCTCAGCAGAAAGGTCCATGTTCCTACTTGAGCTGGATGAGGAGAAAAATAACCCTTACTGTACCTATGCAGCAATAGGCAATGTACTAGCTACCATCACACAGCAAAGAGAGACCAGAATCACCATGGATGCTTCTACGTGAACAGCGTCTCACTTCTCAGTGAGGAAAACCTCAAGATAAAAACGATTACTCAGCCTTCGCGCAAGCCCCTCGTGCTCCCACGTGGGGATTACTGCAGTTAGGAACCCCCTGCTCCTTCCAGATGAACATGCAGAGAACTGTAGTAAGTTCAGCGCAAGGTCAGTTTGACAAGACTGGGAGTCTTCAGCACGGAAAGCTGCAACTTAGAGAGGGATACAAGATAGCTCTATAAACATATATGTATATATGAACAATGTGGAAAAAAAGTTGACAAATTACTTTTAACTAATTCTTACAACATGACCTGGAAGCCACGACTCTGTGTCTCATTTCTTATACCCTGAGATGTTTCTGAACCAGTCCCATGGAAATAAAAAGCTCTGCGTTCCATTAGAGATCCCTTGCCAATCTCCACCTTTGGAGTAAGCAGATTTCATAAGAAATACACCCAGCAGAAAGGTGTCATTTTTATGGACTTCCAGTTGTTTTAGAGGTAGAATTGGTCACAGATGATGAATCTTTCTCACCCTGTTTACACCATTTTCTAATTTTTCCACTGGCATGCCTCATTAATTCTATACAAAACATGGGACTTGAAACAGAACGGTTTATTTTTGTGATATCTCTTTTAATACTGCAAACTAAAAAATTTTAGTTTTTAAAAAAATTTTAAAAGTTTACATAAAAGCACCTCCTTTTATGAAGTCCTGATGATTGTACCAAAAAAAGGTAAAAAAACCAATAACCCATAACAATAATAAAATATTATTCAATATTATTCAAATTAATAACAATTCAAAATAATCATCTGCTATCATTACTACGTAAGAGGTATGGTCATATAAATTACCAGGGGAGGTGCCTTGCTTGACCTGCCATTTACAAACAGAGAAGGACTGGTGGGACATGTGGTGGTCAGAGGCCGTCTTGGGCTTAGCGACCACGACATGATAGAGTTCTCAGTTGTGAGGGAAGTAAGGAGAGGGGTCAGCAAAACTGCTACCACGGACTTCCGGAGGGCAGACTTTGGCCTGTTCAGGTCACTGGCTGAGAGAGTCCCTTGGGGGACAGTCCTGAAGGACAAAGGGTTCCAGGAAGGCTGGACAGCCTTCAAGAAGGAAATCTTAAAGGCACAGGAGCAGGCGGTCCCCATGTGCCGTAAGAAGAGCTGGCGGGGAAGGCGACCGGCCTGGCTGAACAGGGAGATTTTGCTGGGACTCAGGGAAAAGAGGAGAGTTTATCACCTCTGGAAGAAGGAGCAGGCAACTCACGAAGAGTACAAGGATCTCGTTAGGTCAAGCAGGGAAAAAATCAGAAAGGCAAAAGCCCAGCTAGAGCTCAGTCTGGCCACAGTTGTAAAGGATAACAAAAAATGCTTCTACAAATACATTAACAACAAGAAGAGAGGCAAGGAGAATCTCCATCCCCTACTGGATATGGCGGGGAACATTGTCACCAAGGATGAGGACAAGGCTGAGGTACTTAATGCCTTCTTTGCCTCAGGCTTTAATAGCTAGACCAGGTATCCGCAGGGTATGTGGTACCACAGGGTAAGACCCCCCTAAACCTCCCAACCAGGGGAGGTTTAGACTTGATATTAGGAAAAATTTCTTCACTGAGAGGGTGGTCAAGCATTGGAACAGGCTGCCCAGGGAGGTGGTGGAGTCGCCATCTCTGGAAATGTTCAAAAAACGTGTGGATGTGGCGCTTCAGGATATGGTTATGGGGACATGGTGGCATTGGGTTGATGGTTGGACTTGATGATCTTGAAGGTCCTTTCCAACCTTAGTGATTCTGTGATTCTGTGAAAATCACCATAGGTTTCCTCCCAGCTTGCTAGTGAGGTACAACTAATACCAGCTGAAGGAAATTTCTTTGCATAGATGCAACATGTAAGATTCGCTTGGTAGTCTGAAGGAAAAGACCATAAGGAAATAATTTGGAAAAATGGTCTAAAACTCCCCAGTCTCTTCCAGCCTGAATTCTTCAGAAATTCTCTGCCTAAAGTGTTAAGCAGTGGGATCCCAGTCTGCTGCTTGGCCTGTTTATCTGTTCACTGTCCTCCTTAAACCAGAGCACTCAGTACATGTCAGTTTTACTTAGAAATCATATTTACTAACAGAGCAGGCAACAGATGAATAACTATCAGATTTTGTCATGTCAAACTAATGGTAAACAGAAATCAGTTCTAGCAATCCCTTCATTTTCCTCCCAGCACCGCAAAGCTGCTCTTACTGTGGGTTAATCAGAGGTGCAGCTTACCTGAGAAGATATTATTTCTGGACACAGCCTACGGAGCATTTTTTATTATACCAACCACCGCATGCAGAATAGTGCCAAAAACCACCAGGACAGTGGTTAGCCCCGCCCTCCAAATCTTAAGAAATTTCTCTTTGCTTGGCTTTAGATTTTTGGCATCTATGACATTGCTAGGGCTAACTCTGAAGTTTATTAGAGAATATATTTTTTTGTGCAAAGTTGGACTTGTGGAGGCAAATTCTTCTAATGACTTCTTTTGAGATCAACTGCACTGCAGCCATATGCCTACATGGCAAAGTCTCAAAAATTAAGTATCATATGGAGAGTTTTGTAATATATCTTACCTATCTAATCCCAGACAGCGTGTTCTGTCACATGAACTTTTCAATGGTTTTATAATAATAACCAGCAACTTAGAAATTAGTAAAACCTCTACACACCATATTTTTTATTATTTTAATCTTAAATTATCTCTTTCTGTAGAGACTGCTTAAATATATCACTGATGATCCACTCACCATCCCTTGCTCAACCTGTCCAGATTCTGAGCTTCAAACTGTCACCAATTTCACTTCAGATCCACTTAAATTCTGCAAAATGCAACATATTCATGATTGCTTGTAAATAGAATGCACTGATCCCGGCGGTTCCTTCCAGTCCTATATGGCTTCTGGTGACCACCCATCAGGAGCATACACGTCTTTAAAGACTCAAGACTTGTGAACCTAATCCCATGTCCCATGTTGAATGCTTTGTGAGCTTAGTGCTCGGACGCCAGCCTTATTCAGAACCGTGGTGCACGGGGGAGCCATGAATTTACAAGGGGTCCAGAATTTACGAGGAGTCTTTGAATAGAGAGAGAAACTACACGGAGTAGAGGAAGACTGACCTGGGAGAGTTTGACGCAGCCCTCTGAGCTGACTTGTTCACTAACAGTGTACCCTGGACTTGGTATTTGAAGCACTTGAGTTTAAAACTGCTTTGGTTTGTGGCAAGAGTCTTCTGTTAGGTATCGTCCTTTCATTAGATATATGGTTATCAAGTACAGCGTGGTAATGATCTTGTCCTTAGTTATTGCTTTCTTTGCTGTATCACAGTATTAGTTTTTAATACTTCTTTAGTTTATATATTTCACATGGCACAGATTGGGAAGATGTAGCAATAAACTTTATATCAATTCATTCTTCTTTCATTCAGGAGAACAAAACCCCAACCAACTTGAGACATCTCATGGTTGTTGACATGGAGAAGCTGTAGCCGTATTTCTGGCTCTACTCAATAGCATCTGACCGCTGTGACTGGCTGGACTAGCAGAGCTGCTAGATTAACTCCTAATGGAAGTTCTCACATTTTGGAAGAAACAAGTGATACTTTCTTCTGTATAATTACCTGATATTTTGGCATCTGCATGAATATACACGCAGATATATACGTAACTACTTGCAGTGTGTGAGTAGTAAGAATGACTCCACAGAGCAAATGTCCAAATGAAAGCTACATGAACCACATGTTAAACATCCTCTCGTTAAAAATCTCTCTGCTTGTAGCATGTGGTGGGTCACACAAGTTCCTCTTGGAAAAACAGAAGGTGACTTCCCTTATGAAAAATGCTACTTAGCAGGAAGAGACATTTACAAATGCTGAATCACACAGGCTATTACTACTACTATGAGTGACAGTTCTCCCCGTAACGGCAAATAAAACTAAACTGTTTGCACCATCGTTGCACTCTACATCTGGAGTGACAGCCCTGGATCATTATGTGTTATTTGTATTATGGAAATGAGCCCACACGGGCTATAAAAAGAACACAAACTTGAAAGTATCAGTTTTCATACAAATACTCAGTTTAAAAAAGATTAGTTCTTGCCTAGAAGATTTTACAAGCGATTTAAGTTAGGAGCACAGAACTATGTTTTTGTGGGAACATGTAGTTAGGTAAGTAGGGTTTTTGTAAAGAAAGTGTTTTACTATGGAGATCATTACTTTAAAAAAGTAAATGTTTTAGTGGAACATACTTGCACTGAACACTGTTGGTTGGATTTGGAATAATCATTAGAACTTCCTATTCTTAAAATGATGGCAAAATTGATTATTCTGGTACAGAAACAAATATATTTTGACACGAGTGTTAAGAAAATCAAAGAAAAGCAGATATTGTTAACTTTGTATCTTGCCAAAATGAAACAAATCCATAATGGGCAGATGGAAAAGAAAAAAAATGTTTGGAGAAAATTTTTATTTTTAGACTTTTAGAGATATTTTATATGAACAGCTGAGAGTAAAAGTACAAAAATGGCTTCCCGGTTTGCTTTATGTGAACATAATACAGCTGTATGTGTATATAATACACAGACACACACACAGAGATATAAATCCTTCAATAGACCTTTCATACTCTTACACCTTCCATTATTTTCTTCTCGTTTAACTAGGTTAAGAGAAGCCTAGCCAGTTTAAACATACCTCATCAAGACAGTAGAAGAAGTCCTAGCGGTTTCATCCTTTCCTTTTCATCACAGCAAGTAAAACGCGGGTTGCACATACGCTTCTGGCAGAGCACGTCGCGCGCTTGCAGGAGCGGCACCGTGGGAGCGGAGCAGGGTCGGTCCCGCACCGTCCGGCTCGCAGTCGTGCCTTCTGGTCGCTGCGCAGGTGTGTCGCGGCGAAACGATGACTTCTCCGGCGTGTAACCAGCTCACGAAAATCACATCTGCCTGTGCTCCGCCGGCGGATGTTGCACATGCCCCGTGCCTAAGTCACCCTCCCTTCTGTTTAAATAAATGGCAGAAGCTGCCGCTTATCGAAAACTGGACCTGGGGTGGGCAGAAGCGGCAGGAGGGGCTCAGGGAGGTTAATCACGGCTGCAGGCGTGAGATTTTACTTCCTAAATTCTTTGACTTCTGATTTTACACTGCTGCCTCCTCAAACGAAAGAACTCCTCAAATACACACATAGTCTGTGTAAAAAAATAGTTTTACTGGTGACATGAGATTTGTAAAAAGTTATTATTTGTTTCTGTTGGTGAATGTCAGAAATGAAGACTGCAGAAAGCAAGGATGTCAGAAGACTCCAATCAAACTATGAAGCTGGGAGCCCCAAGACAAAATAACACATTAATTCAAGCAGTGCATGTTTAAAAACACGAGCTTATTTGTTTTTAGATGGGCTGCAAACTGACAGGAACTTATCAAAAGAAAAACCATCAGCCTAAAGCACAGCAGGTAAAAGGGAAGCAGGTTATAATATGTAATATACTATATAATAGGCTATAATACATATTAGGTTGAATTGTGGCTTTTCTTAAGGAGACACAATTAAATTCTCAGGAAGGATCATTTAATAAGTATTACCAGATAACAGGCTATGTAGGGATTAAAAGGACTACAACTCACTTGCCTCTCCAGGAGACGCTTTACTACTTCTGCATACATTGGCCCAAAGGGGAGATGTAAAGTTTAGTTTCAGACTTGCCCTGGGCTGAGCACAGTTCTGCAGAAGAACATGATGCAGCCTTTCCCAGGAGAAAAGTGAATGCAAAACACAGCCAAACCAAAATGGAAACTCGATGCAATTTTTCCACGATAAGAAAATTGGGACAGAAAACAACCAACTTTTTGAATCAGGCCCAAATCTGCTTTTGAATTACTGTGCCGGTGTTATATTCTGGAGACACCAGCATTAAACAGTACCTACCTTTGAGATGAAAGTCCTCAATGTTGCTCTCCTGAGTAACAAACACCCATAAAAAGGCCTAAAAATTTCAGTCAGGAAAGTTCACACTAACATATGCAGCCTGAACTCTATTTATACTCGCTAAGGAACTGAAAATCTCTTTACAACAATTCTTGACGCAACATTGTTTAAAGTTAAAACAAAGCAAAGTTTGTCCGAGTTTGAATCACTATGTGTAAATTAACAGGGTACTTGAAAATGGAGGTTCAAGTAATAAGAGCACTCAGTGACATATAATCATGTTTCTTTTGTCCTTTCTGGGCGATCTTGTAATAACACGGAGAACATGGGCAGCCATCAACCCCGTCGGGAACTACCATGAGTCGACGCTTCTGAGCTTTTGCTGCCTTGGTTTTCACTTGTGGCTTTACTGACAAATCAGCTGAATCTCATTACTTCGAGGAGTCATGCTTCAGGAAGTGTACACCTTGAAATGTCATAACCTTTCCATGACAAGAAAAAATGTCACCAAAGGGAATAGGAGTGAAAGAAAGAGACTGAGGATTGTAATTAAAGAAAAATATTTATTGCATTATAACATAGTAATAAACTTTTGAATGGAAATACAGTTTTCGCTTCATTAGTTGAATTTCTAAGAGAGACATAGAATATGTGCACAAGTTTATCAGTTGGTTGGTCCCTAGTGAAAGAGCATCTGCTGCTCTGTTACTCTGGTTTGACACAGGTGAAGCAGCAAAATAATGGAGCTACACTAACTTTAAACTGATACAACAGATGATGAGGCCCAATTAGTCATTAATATACTCTATTATTGAAATTTTTATTTTAAAGCTACAGCTTCAGTGTATGTCAGGGTTGGACAGCTAACATTTCAATAGACATAGATGACCTGACAGCTCCTGACGTTAGTCCCTTGTGATGAACACTCTGAATCTAGAGACGGCTTCTGACTTTTGAAAATACTTAAATGAGAAAAATTGTTCAGGTGCTCCATTGGCATGAACAACACACTTATGCTGAGGAGAGGTATCAGTGGAGTTATGTGAATTTACGCCAGCTGAAGTTTTGCTCCAGACAATCTAGTGAGCCTAGTGGCTCAGCGCTGAGTTCTATATACAATAGTTTATACATAATTTTTCTCTATGTGCATATACAATATTTTATGCTGCATATAGAGGTTTTGTACAATAGTTGTTTTGTACATAGAATGTTGCATATACAATACCCTATACTGCATATAGAGCTTTTCTCCTTCTTCCTTCCAAACAGCTGCAGAAATCTTTGAGCTGAATTCTCTTTCACCCTGATTACCGAACACTGGTTTCCACGCTCAGCTGCCCACCCTGCTCATCTTTTAAAGCTTTACACTCCGCTACAGGGATGGTTCAGCTTCTGGTGAACGGGCGGGTTCGGCAGCCGCGTACAGCCCAGTGCAGCAAGGCGAAGGAGAACCAGCCCTGACTTTCCTTAGTAGCCAGCACCAGGTCTGACATCTTGGGCTGGAATTTGCAGCAGGTGACTGAAAGCTGACCAAGATGTTGCGCAGAGGGCAAGGACAGCTACAGTGTGAACTGCCCTGCAGTATGAAACCAGCCTTTGGTTACGCCAACCTGTGCAGAACGGTACAATATGGTAATAACCCAAACTTGTGAAGATGGAATTAGAATTGTTATTTTTCACCTACAGAAGTATCAGTGAAATGCCACAGAAGCTGCATGGAAATATTGCCTAGTCTAGTTGCCCGGACAACTATCTGTGATCATTACATTTTTGTTCATTTGTAAATCTAGTTTTTTAATTAAAATATTACAAATACAGTTAAGAGTCAAGTAATACTAATACTGAAGCAGCTCCAGGGATGTTTACAGGGCTGTCTACCCATAGGCTGGTGTTCAGGCCCCGAAGGAGGATGCACAGCAGAAAGCCAACTGGTCTCCTGTCTCCTGTGCACTCCTCCCATGCACTGGTGCAGTGCGGGGCCATATGCCTCAAACACCTGCAAGGTTCTACCCACTCACCCGTAACATGGTGGCAAGGCTCTGCTTTTCCTCCACCCTACAAGCTGGCAGTGGGCCCTTGTGGGAAATTCCAGGTTATTTCCTGCTCCCTTTCCAACAGAGGTGTAATTCCTTAAACTCCACCTGAAACAGAAGGGAGTTGGGATCAGCCTACAAGGAATGGCCCAGCATGGGGAACAGGCTTTGGGTGAAGACCATGGTGTGTATTTGAGGCAAGACTAAGAGCAGCCCTTTAGAAAGGAATCCTGGTTACACATTTGGTGGGTTTATAAGCTTTATCAACAATATATTATTTATATAGCGGTGTTGTTTTAACTCTAACACACTCAAGGAAAGAGTAAGGACACACTGCCGTGCTCTGCTTCCTTTTCTGGACTATGTTTCTCTGAAACTTTGTGTGTGTTTTCCATTCCCATGGACAAACACACTTGTATGGAATAGTACTTTTACAGCAACAGATACTTTAAAAGGTTAATTTTTGCTAGCCTCCCCCAAGAAGTAAGGTAAACAGAGTACATATTAACCTACTTTTCCCAAATACAGAGACCGAAGCTAGAAAGTATTGGTTAAAGGCCAACAAGGACAGCCATGTTAGGTTTGAATTCCTTTGTTCTTGTTTCAAAACATGCAAGCATATACCTTCCCGCTAGTCGACAAAAAGAGAAGACACAAACCACAACACACACTCTACATTAGTTATAATAATAACTATATATAATATCCAATATTAAATACAGTATCAAATAGATTATTGTATTAATATACAATAATTCTACATAAATGAGTATATTAATATATCATATATTTTATGCTATATATTACATATTATATAAAATATAGTAACTATATATACTATAATAATAACTATAACTAACTAAGAGGCAAACAAAAAAGAGACAAGGGATGAAACCCCTTTCTTCCACTGGTACAAGGCTCTGTACACAGTCAGGAGGCTCCTATGAGGGAAAGTGGAGCGGACCTTTCTCTGTGCTGCTTCCAAGAGGGTTTGAAGAGCAGGCAGCACTTATGAGAAACTCCGGGTAACATCAAGTGGTTAGCATGCCCTGGTTGCCTTTGCAGAATGACTGATCACTATCATTTGCAATTTTCCCCTTTTAGAGGGCATGATTTCGTGACTGTCAGTCTTAATCTTTTGTTCTGTTTTGGTATTGAAGTGCTACTTTTTCTATGTTTTTTAAGTTTGATTCAGAAGTGGCAGTTGGGATATTATCTTCCACAAAAATTGACACACTCCAGATATTTTGACTTGATTTATATCACATCGCATGTTTCCAGATTAAAGTTCTGAAAAATTGTAAGTGCTTCTGTACTTTTGACAGACTTACAACCTTTCTTAGCTGAAAGATACTTAGAAATTCTTAATGCTCAAATGGGTTTAATCCCATATATTATGGATGACTCAAACTCTTATTCTTTTTTCCTTTTTTCTCTTTATTTTTTTTAAATCTATGTATTGATGACTGTCATAAAGCAACAGCAATATTTATGTTAGACCTGTCCAACAGGTAGAGGACCTACAATTAGGAATACTATTTTATGACACATTCATTCTTTGAGAATAAAGGTTCCCTAGCTACGGGGTTTTTTTCATTCCCACCTTTTCCCATATTTTGGCAGCATCTCATTCTGCAGTCCCAAGCATATGAGCCTTCTCTTTGTGATTCCTTGTTATGTCCCCAGCTATGCACGATCGCTTGATGTGTCCCCATCCGCAGTCTTCTGTAGTTACAAACCATTTGCCGTATGTTGTAGGTAACAGATTTTAGAGACTTGTGCAACCTCTTTATCTGTTTCAGTTTACTGGTCCTGATTGACCCCAAATTCCAATACATCCTACAACAGGCATTACATAAAGATTTTCACTATCTCAAAACAAACTTTGTTTAGAAAAATAACAGTCTTAGAAATAAGTGTACCCAGGAACCTGAAAAATTAGATTAGGTTTTCTAACAAGTCTATGACTTTCTCACCATCTCTAATTACTCGTGTGCATTTCTCTATCTTGCAGTAATAATTTAAAAGCATATCTTTCATCTTTTGCTACTGCAGACGTGTGGGGCCACCAGGTTATTTGTGCATCATCTCCATCCCACAAAAAAAAAAAAGAAATATTTAAAAACTCATGCTCATGAACTCAGCTGATCCTAAAAGTCAAGCATGAGTTGAGGTCAGTTCTCTGGGCGGATCTAAGTTTTTGAAATGCCTTTTATAAGAGCTGCAACCTCTGCCACTGTGGCTCTCCTTTCTGAATGCAGGATATTGCTTAACACTCCCCGTGTGGTCAAGGAGACAGTGGGACATTAGCAGTCCAAACCCAAGTAACTGGAATCTAATATTGTGTTTAAGTCATTTAAAAAGTGAGGTCCATAGGCTTGTGATGTGCATTAGGCTCTAAATTGAGCTTTTCAACTTCTGTTTTTTTTCAGTATTTTCAGATATGTGAGTAATACATGTGGGGAGAAAAAGTTGCAAATTGGGGTTAGGATGATGCGCACTGATAAGTCTTGTTAAAGAGATGTGATCCCTTTATTTGAGTCTGGAGAATCACCCCACACACCTATTACAAACAAAAAGATGTTTTCTTTCATATTCTCAATATAGTCCTAAGGAAGCTGTTCAGTGAGCCTTCAAAAAATAATCTGCCTGATGAGTTTTTAATTGCTCATGCTTTAAAAACAAGATTTTTTTTTTCCTGCTAAAAAGCAAATTAATTTTAGGAAATATGGATCACTGTTGGGAAGGAAGAAAATGAAAGAGAACATTAATCTTTTTTGCAGAAGTCTGTGAACTTGAACTAATTTTATAGGTTTCCCTGCTGCTCCCTCCAAAATCAGGTTGATATTGGAAAACCTCAGCATTTTGTCTGTCTTCACTGAGTTACATATGTGGAAACAACAGATAAATGTTTAAGATATTAAGAAAACGGTGGCTTTGAGTCAAAGCTGTTTTTAGGTGACAATGTTTACAACAGCAGGGTGTGAAAGTCTCCAGCTTCAAGGAGGCTGCATTATTACCGAAAATAAAAAAATATTATTGAAAAGAAAAAGATTATAATAAGAAAAAACTTGAGCCGTTGGTCTAAATTTACGCACGGAGTAAGTGTGGATACCCCAACATTTGTTTTTGCACCGTTATACCAGATCCAAATAGAGTTCATTATCAAAGCAAAAGATTTTTTTGTTAACACTGCCCTGTAATCTTGCACTTCCACACCAGATCGTTTCCAAGGACACCAGCTGGTGTGATGCCAACCATAGGGGACGGTGCTCTGGACTGCAGAAGGTCGAATAAAACAAACCGGAACTGAACATCAAAGGAACACGCAATCTGGATTTTACACTGGCAGTAGAAATTAGACGTAGTGAGAGATGCGGCATCTCCGCAATTAGAGAAGTAAATTTGTTGTTTACCATGAATGAATAATCATCTGAGTGCCATGAACAACCATCTGAGTGCCATGAACAACCATTCGAGTTCAAAAACGTGCATTGGGGAACTGCTGTCAGAACAACAAAACCGGCGCAGATGGAGTTGCAGGGTGAGCCCCTCTCTCTGCTAAGAAATGAAACGCTTAAACTGGTCACCAGTACAAGACCAGCATGTGTCGGCCCTGGCTACGCAGCAGAGACTGGGCTACCGCACTGGGTTTCCGGTACCTTGGTACTGTGGTAGTTACTTCATGTGAATCAGCATGTAAATGGGGGACACTGGAGAGCATCAACCTGCATTGTGCTGGCAAAAGACACTTTAAAAGCGAGTAACTCCGTGTTGCTGGGACAGCTTTCCTTGTTCTCCAGCAAACCTTGCTTTCCCTCTCTTTTCTAACCAAATGTCACAAAATTATAAGCTGCAAGCAAGAATTATCCGTTACCAAGGCTTCACACTGGGTTTAGGTTAACTTCTAAGGAAAGGAAAGGTACATGTGCTTTACCTTGCTGCGTTAGGAGAAGACTTACAAAGCAGGTATGGCAGCACAAACACCGAAGTGACTGTCAACATGGCTGTTTGTAGGATTTAGTAGTACTAATAACAGATCTAAATAGAAGTAATAACCATCTTCAGCCTGCTTTGAATTCCTTTATTTCATAATATCAACAACCCACTTACATTTTAACAATAACCCATTTACATTTTTAACGATTTAAGTTGTTTGAGCTGGAACTGCAGGACACTAAGGACCAGCTCAAAACTATGGTTATCATTCCCTGGACTAATGTTCTCCCCTTTTATGACACCTAACCAAACTGCTAATGGCTAGGAGTATAGAATGGGTCCATTTAATCTCTCTTCTCTTGGCTACGACTCCTTTTTTGTTGTTACCCTGTGTATATGGTGGTAGCAGTTGTGTATCATTAACAAGAACAGCAGCTACCGGTTTCGTCTGCACTTTAACTCCAGCAGCCGGTTTCATATGGCTCTAAAGACCAAGTTTCTTTCAGGCAGTTTTCTCAAATGGAGAACAACAGATGTCAGGTTGGCTTAAGATCTGTTATTTTCTAAATTTTCTTTCTGGTGGGTTGTTTTCCAGCTCGTTAAGTACTACTTGGCTTCAAAGATAACTAGACTGCTATAAACCATCTTCCTGCGTTTTGCTGTGCCACAAGCATCTCACACCCAGGTTTTTAAGATTAGCCAGTGCTTAAACTCTGCCCCTCCTAAAACGACTGGTACAAGTGATTGACTTTAGTAATAAATTACTTCAAGCAGACTAACTATCATATATATGAAGCGGTGACGCTACAAGTGATGCCTGATACCTTAAGTATCCCCCAGATCTTTTTAGAAAAAGTAGTCTTTTTGGACCAACTCTGGTGTAGCTCATCATCTAGCACGTATCATTTGACCTCACACTCCTCTTTCCAACTAAGAGAACAAATTAAGTGCACGCCCCCCAAACCATACGCAGCTTTATGCGGCTGTGCACAGCAGCACACCGCTTGATCCCAAGGTGACAAAGGGCTCTGACATACCTGCTCCTCGACTGATTCTGACAGGCTTCTCTTTCACACCTCTTCCCCTTTGCCCCGGAGATGGCAAGCAGTTAAAAAGCAATAGAAATTGTGCACTACTTAATTTATGAGAGCAATAAAAGGAATTTTGCATCCTACAAATATAATCCCACACTAAAGCTTGTAAATAAATAATGCCATATTCAGGCATGTTTTTAATGATGATAAGAATCTTCTAAATTATAGATGATGAAATGAACTCCAGATTTACACAGAGAGGAAAGTGTAATAAAGACTTATTCCCCTGCAGGCCCAGGGGTGATTTCATATGCTATATGAGAGGGCGTTTCGGAGGCAAATTGTCCATTGAACATCCTGAGATGCTTTATAAGGCCTCATCAATTCTATACTTAATACTTCATCCATGACAGTCTGCAATAGATATTAATTCCCGCTAAAATTTCAGGCTTCGGTGCGAGATCCCTGTCAGACTGCAAAAGTAACCCTAAAACTGCAGTGGTAAATCCTAAAACTGCCCCTATACCTTACCAGACAGCTTGAAAAAAACCAGGTATTTGTGGGAGGGAGAGGAGCTGCTGGGACCCTGGAGCCGGAGAGGAGCGGGCTCTCCTGGGGCAGAGCAATTGGAAATCGCGCCCGGGCACGAGAGCCCCATTGACCGGGGAGTTCGCCCTTCGTGGTGCACGGCTGGAGACGTCCGTAGGGCTGATGTCTCTTGGTTAAGCTTTTGGCTCGGGGCCCAGAGATCCCGGGCCAGGCTGCCTGGAAAAGCGACTGGATTTGGAGAATTTAGCAAAGGCCATAGGTACAATTTGGATAAAAATCAGGGATATAAAGGCCTGACCTGGGCTGCAGCTTGGAGGATAATCCTGGAGTGTCCTGGGGTTATCCTCCTGGGCACACTCACGTGCCTGTGTAGTTAATGTGCCACAAATGGTGCTCCTTTCATTTTTATCAATGTGCCTTCTGTGTGAAACGAAGTGCTTTGAATGACAGAATAGGAAGAGCCAATTTCTGCTGAATTACACCCGAACCCCGCGTCTAACCACAGCACGGAGAGTCCTGAGCAAATTGCCTGTCTTCAGCTCATCCCATGCTTGGTTTGGTGATTTTCTTTTCCCCTGCTACAGCTAAGAGCAGAACATGTCCCTCAGCGTGCTGAATAACAAAAATCAGAAAGATGACAAGGGAGAAAACAGTTCGGTTCATACCAGAGTATGAAAGTTGCCCTGAACTAGTTGCCCTGCCCGTGCAGCTTCACTGTAGTTGCACTCCCGTGTTCACACCGTGTCACTTCTAATAAGTTTACCTCCAGTAAACAACCAAAACACAAAAGATCTACACTCCGTGACACCAGCAGTAAAGTGTTCAAGTTCAAAAAGCTTTCTCCCAAAGCCTGTGTTTCAGCACTCCCCAGCTGCCTGCCTGCTGTTCAGCGGTCCCAGAGGAGACCGGTTTTACTGCTGCCTTTCCATTTGCCCAGCCTAGGAGAGCTGCCTCCCTGCTGTCCCTTACGCCACGCCCGCGCCGGGAGCGTGGCACCGGGTGGGAGCACCACCGTGGGATGCTAGAAGAGCAACCCACCGGGCCGCGCGCGGCAGGAGCCCAGAAGCAAGACCGGCCGCCCCAGGAGCGCGCGCGCGCAGTCTTCACACGGGGACCCCGTCACTTCTGTGGCTGCTCACCCCTCATCGCACGCCATGCTTCGATAGCTCTTTTACTTCATTCACTAATTACATGAATACTAATTACGGCATTACCTGCAAAATAATTGAAGTGCCTGTAATGCTTCCCCACTTCTCCAGCTTTGCCCTGGGGCTGAGGGAGCCTCTTCATTGCAGCTGGCTGTAGCACAGCTCCTGTGCCTGCCTGCTCAGCATCCGTCTGGCCCCGGGTAAAATTAGTTTTGCATAATGAACACATTCAAGCATGGCCATAGAGCTGTTTGCTTTACTTCAGTGGGGTTTTTTAGTACTTTTGTTTAAGTTAACTGCTGTATAATCACTAGCCTAAGGTTAGATCCTAGAGCTCTTGTTAGCATTGGCTGAGTAAAAAGGTGCAGCTAGCTGTCGGGAGAGTTTCCCCAGGTAGACCTTGTGATTTTGACATCTGAACTGTGTTGATCACGATCAACACACGTTGATCATCAAGCATGATCACAGCTGTTGCATCTCCCTAGGTATGGCAGCTCCAGTTCCTAGCTGAGCAGGAGGACAACTCACTGGTGCATGTCGTGGCTGAACCTCTGCTACACTTTGGGGAGGACTACAGGAGGATGTGGTGTGACAGAAGCAGGCGGTGAAACAACTTCAACAGCAACACTAACGAAAGAGACAGCTCATGTGTCCCCAAAACACACATGCACACAAGACACAAATACACCACAAAACCATCAGGTGGGGTGGATATGTTAATATAGTTTTCTCTAGGGTCGTCTTCATTATAGGCACCTGTGGACCTTACATATACATAGCAAGTATAGTAGCTATAGCACTAATCAATCAGTCTCTCCTGATTGTTATTCCAGGCATGATCCTGTAGGATATTTTAATGGTAAGACTAATTTTTTTTAATTACACAAGTCTCAAGAGGCATCTTCTACTTCTAGAGGCATGTTGTAAAAGAGTTAGAGTCTTTAAGTCTATTTCTTCAAGTGCCTCTTTAAAGGTCTCATTGGGGAAAAAAAAAATATTTGGCTTTATTTAGTTCTTTCTTTTTCAGTGGTACTGTTATCTTTGGGGGCACATTAATGGATCTTGAATGTAACTTTTCTCTTGCCCTGGCTCTTACAGTGGATTTGCCTAAAAAACCTGAAACTGCAGCTCAGTATTCTTTGAGTGGGAATCATGAGGGAAGGGAATCTGCATTTCCAGCCTCTGTAGTCCTCATTTCATGACATAAGAGATTACAACAAAGTAGCTGTTAATGGCAACACATTGTTAAGAGGTTCACTCGCCTTCCTCAAGGGGGTAATGGCCTTTAAAGACTGATTCACAGTGAAGAAGATTCACAAGGGTCTGTCCTGCCTCTCATAAAAAACCTTGGTTTCACATGATTCCTGTCTCTGGAGTAGCAGTTTATCTCACCCTTTCTGAGGATATTAGAAAACTGGAAGTCGCGTGTAACTTCCTAGCCCAGGAAGGATCTTTATGTACATAAAGATGGCCTTTGAGACTCAAGCCATAGCACTTGAGGCCATTTTTTTTTAAAGAGTGTATTTTAGAAAGGGCGTAATTGTGCAGACAACCTGCAAACATTACGCCAGCACATGCTTCCAAATCATGTGTTGGCTTAAAATTCATAACTGAAAAAAAATATTGTCTTTAGCTCTGAAAAAAAGCTCAGGTTTAAACATGCCATGCTTTAAGTTAAATGTCATGGTCTTTTAACTATACCTTGGTTTAACATGAATTGTATTTCATACGCATGCACCCACAGGAGTTTACTAGATCTGAAAAATTCGGATTATTTTCAAAAAGGCATGCATACGGTATTTGGGCACCGTATAAAGAGCATATATACAAGTTTTATAAAATAACACCTTATGCAAACGTATTAGAAGAATCCCACGCAGCTTCTTTACTGATGATTTATGAGGATATACTTTCACCTTACTATAAACATAATCCTCTTATTGCATTGAATATATATGCATAGGCAAGTGCCAAGTGTGGGAATTTTTACAGTCCAATTCAAGCTGCTGATAATAGGAAAACCAGCTGCAGATGGTTTTCTGAAAAAAGCAGTAAAGCAAACAAAAAACCCCACAGAAACATACATAGTCCATGAAAATAGCATAAATAGACAATAAAATAGGAGTGTGCACAAATTTCTAGTGTATCTAGATTGCACAACAAATTCTGATTACAGTACTACTTTGTCTCTATGACAACAGATTTTAATACAAAGCTCTGATTTCCTCTTTTTCCAAAAGAGGGGATACCTTTGATTTATTGTGTTTCCACCTTCCCCAGGTACTTCAAATCTAAAAAACCCAGAATATTTGTTTGTCCTTTGAAATATAACTAAAATAAAAAAAAAATCCTGGAAATCTCTACCTGAGACTAAATAGTGCTCTACCAAGTCCTTCTAATTTACAAATAAAGCATGTATTTGACTTTTGTTCTTTTGTCCTCCTGCAAATTTAACCTGTTTTCATTACATCCTTCCCAGACAGAATGTGTTTAAAAATATACACTCCAAAATCAAAACTTAGTTCAAACTGTGACTGGTAGTGCATGAGTATGAAGACAAACAATTTCATTTATCCATACTTTATTTTTTTGCATCTGCAGTACTGTGTCCTGAGAGTGACAAAAAATATTTTGCAGCAAATTAAATGGATAGATAGTTTTCCAAGACTCTTTTAGAAGACAAATACAATTTTGAGAGCTATGGTTGCTGTATAATTCCTTAGCAAATCAGTACTTCTATCGACCATGTCTTGGAGCAGGGTCTGGACAGCTGCAGTGAAGGATTCAGCCCTCCTCCATGGCTGGTCTAAGGCAGGTGCTCACATTCACCATGATGGACCAGAAACCTCTCCCACCCTGAGCTGGAAGATGCATTGTCCTTACTTAAAGCCAAGCTTGCAAACACAACTTTAACCTACAGACTGAAGCTGAAACACAAGAAGTGCAAGAAGATACCAAACAACGGAAAGATGCATTTGCTTGAACAAACAGAACAAGTCCCACGTGCACATGTTACACATATTGGCAAAAAAAGGGGAAAGCAGGATCAGGCTTTGCTCACAAATCAGCCGACACCACTCAATTGCATTTCATTTCCAGGATTCAAGGTTCTCTAGGCTCTTCTGGATTTCGGGGCAGTATGCTAGAAGCCCGGAGCTGTAGCCATCAGAAAATGATAATTCAGTGTCTTGTTCTGTCACTCTCCAAGCCAATTATACTGCCCAGCTCTTGGGGTACATGAAAATTATGTGACATGTGGGAACTGTTGGTGATTTGTTGTGGTTTTTTTTTTTTTTAAATCACTTCTGACCTCTTCTTGAATTGTGTCAATTGTCTCTGAAGTGATCAACCCCGTGGAGCAGCCCAGGAGAGAAAGCAGCCTGTAGGAACCAGGACCTGTTTCACAGACTTTCTTCTCGTCGGTTATTGCCTTACAGAGAAGGCAAGTGCATATTCCCTCCAATTACAGGATTGCCACAGCTGTGGGGAACAAGCATTCCCATCCTTGTACTAAAGATTTTGAAAATCCTTTTATTAGGTTTATTAAATCCTCTTTTCTTTGCTCCAGGTAATTGATAAAGCCTAATTCGTTGAATTAATACAGATGAGAGACGGAGTGGGCTGACTGTAGGCTCAATATGAGAAGGAAAAAGGCAGAAAGTAACATCTCTGCAGAGCGGTGCATAAACTCCTTGGTTAGCGCTCGTATCTTTCAATGTGAAATTGCTGGTGCTTAATACAACCAAGGTGCACAAACAAAATGAATCAAAGCGTTTTCCAACCTAGAACAAGAAAATTTGGTGTCTCTACACACACTCTAGGAAAAAAAGATGGCTAAAGCATGCACCTCAAAGGCCAACTCTACACTGAGTCTAGCACCCATTTATTATAAGGCCTTAACAAATCCCACCTGGTCACTGCATGACAGCCCAGTCCAGTGTGTGAACACTAATGGGTATGTTCTTGTTCTGCCTTTGTTCCCAGGCTCAAGCGCAGAAGGATTTCAGATCATCTATTGCGAGGTCTCCTTCACCATGGCTGATCACACGAATAAGAGCCCGCTGACCTGCAAGATGCAGGACAGCTTGGTAGAGCTCGCCAGCTTGAAAAATGTTACTTCAGAAACGGCAACCAGAGCTTTTGCATTGCTTAATCATAACCTGAGCTGTTCCTTCTCTAGCAGGATGAATTATGTGGGTCCCTTCAGTTTTCTCTTTCTAACAATGCAGTGACATGTAAGGCAACATGCTTTTTAATTTTCATTTTATTTATATTTTTTGCAATTCAAATCAACTGGAATTGTTCAAAAAATGTGTAGACGTGGCATTTTGGGACATGGTTTAGTGGGCATGGTGGTGTCGGGTTGACGGTTGGACCTGATGATCTTAAAGGTCTTTTCCAACCTCAATGATTCTGTGACTCTAGGTATTTTGTTACGATTTCCATTTTCATTGTATTAGTACTGTGGCTGCTAGTATTAGTAACATTGAACTCTTCTCCACGCCTCTTCAATTTTCTTTGTGTTCTCCCAGAAAGTCTCCCACACAAGTCTTTTTTTTAGAAATACACACTTCTTACATTGGAAGAAATTCCTTCCGGAAAAGTAATTCCAGTTACTGATATTTTATGCGTATTTTCACATAGCACATATATTCTGGGTCAAACCCCACTATTTTCCCCATAGTTTATACATACACACACGTCACATTTTACAACTTCTATGCTTCCGTGGGTTCATTTACAGTAACTTCAGTGAACTACTTCTTGTAAAACGCTGATCCACTTCCAGTGTTGCTGACCTCAGCAAGTCAGGTTCACTCCCAATTACAGCGACCATATGCTCTGGCAGGATAACCCAGTGATTGCCTGAAGGAGCAGTAGCTCCTGAAGGAGCAAGACAAGTCCCACAGTACTGCTTTGAAAAAACATACAGAGCCTAAATCTAAGGATATTGTCTGAGCATGCCAGAGTCAGTGAAGACAGAAGGCTACAATACTCTTGAATGATATTTTACATTTGACAATGCAAAATAGTAAACAGGTTACAACTGCAAAATAATTTTTACCTGCCACGTAGCAAATACCTTGGCAAACCAGCACAGGGCATTACAGAACTCTCAAACTACACAGGGAACATCTGAGATGTTAAGCCAGGACTGAAAGGTACTTTAAGTAAGCGTTGTGGTTAGGAAGGCATTATGGCTCCCTACAGAGGTCAGCTAAGCTGATGCTAGATGGAGTGGAAACAAAGAACGTGTTGTTCTGAAGTAGGATGGTTCCTAATTTCCTTTCCCACATTAATTGGACGAGCACTTATCTGCAGTGCAGAGGAGGAAAAGGACATCTTTATGTACTCCAGGGTACATAAAGATATGCAGACTGGTACAGCTGGAATCCAGAAGTCAGAACTCACGCCTGGTTTGCTGTTGCTGGGCTGTGCAAGCCTCCAGACAGACTCGCTTGGACACTTATGGACTGAGAGCAAGGGACCTGACCAGCCATCCAGCAGCCTCTTTGTCACTCTGCAACCTCTTTCAGCTGCAGCCGTGGGAGGGTTAAAGCAGTAGTATTGTCCTGGGAATTGCCAGTTTCAGAATCACAGAATCACAGAATCTCTAGGTT
>NW_010555179.1:0-1013 GCF_000687285.1 Phaethon lepturus | reverse complement strand
CGAATCTCTGTGTCAGCAGCGCTGTTGTCTCAGGTACTCCTCCAGTGACCACGGGGTACAGCTCCTGCAGGGCAAACAAGAGCCTTATAGTTACCTTGGTTTGAAGCACATATATCAAGGCAGCAGCTCTGCACGGGGCAGACTCACTTGTACGCTACATTAGGATCTTGACAAAGGATAGCAATAACAGAGGCAAGCTCTGCTCCTTCCCCTGAAATGAAGTTTACTTGCTATATTGTTCCACATGAACTAAAAGAAATGGAGGTTGAGGCCAGGGCTGAGTCAGGCTATGGACCTACTACCACACATTAATATCGAGGGCACATACACCTGCCGGGCTCTCCTGAGAGCTGTCTCCTTCCTAAGCTGTCACCCCTCGCCTAGAGAAAGCGTTAACTCCCTGGAAGAAACTGCACAGTGGGGCCCAGCTGTCACAGCAACAGCCTCAGTGACACAGTGCAATGGATATCAGAACTGCCAGACAAGTGGAGGAGAAACAACATCTCCCACTACTGAGTGTGGTTCAGCTAGACACGAAAACCTAGGACATACTGCCACTGAGAAAATAGTGCCCAATTCTTAGGAAGAGCCAGGCACAGCTAGCATCCAACACAAACACAAACTCAAGCTTACCTAGAGGCAACCCCAGCACAGTGTCCAAGAGAGGAGTTATTGCAGTGAGAAGTACATACACACCCCATTACACAGTCACGAATGTCAAGAAGACTGTCACGTTGCAGCAACGTTATGTAGGCACACTGGGTTACACAAATGCAGAAAGAACACATCAGTGTGTCTCCGTACTTTGAAAATAATTAAACCTTTCCTGTATCTCCAGCTTATGCTCCTTTGGAGAGAGTGGGCAATGCATTTGACTCTAGCCTGCAGAAGTCCTTTGAAAGCATGGCAGATATTTCATCAAGACAACCATGTCAGGCATGGGGCCACACTTACCTGATCTAGGTACTGGGGGAGGAGGTCAGCCACCAGCTGAGCCGTGTTCTCGCTGATCT
>NW_010555178.1:0-2347 GCF_000687285.1 Phaethon lepturus | reverse complement strand
GTGGGCAGAGAGAAGGGCTGGCCCTGTCACCGCCAAATCTTCACTCCAATACCTTCAGGTAGCAACAACCAGGTCGTCTCTTTGAACAGACGTATTGCAAACAGCATCTGGTGACACGGTTTAGGACTTTGCTCGTTTTATCAAGCTGCAGATTTGACTTTTCTCTGGATTTGGTAGCTGGATGATTTCATCAGACGTACCCCACCTAACACACTTGTTTCCTCCCTTCTGAAAGGCTGCACCCAGCCCACCGGCGCCGGGAAGCGCACGACAGTGTCTGTCATTAAGGCCACGGCTTCGGTCTCTTGTGGTGAGGTTTGCGGTTGCTGGCGATTGGGACTAGTACACCACTAAGAGCCGCCCACCCTGCTAGCAGGAGCAACATACAATGAATCACATTTTATATAAACACCTGTACGCTTCAGAAAAAAAGGAGATCTAGATGAAGAGGATTTTTGATTTGAGCGCGGGAGCAAGGGAGCCAATCTAGTCTCTCTTGATCTCTCCAAAAAGAAAAAATAAACAAACATGGAAGTTGGCTGTGTAAATATGAGATGAAAGAACTTCTTAAAGATGAGAGCTGAGAGAAGGGATCGTGAGGCTTCAGCAGAAACACGCTAAGTTAAAATACAGCTTTGACATAAGCTCCTAAAACTCTTCTAAGAGGAAAACTATTATGCCTGGACTTGAATGTGTAACTAATCTACCAGAGAGAAATTCTCATCCTACGTGCTGGTAAGAAAACATAAAAGTCATCCAAGGAGTCCGGACGTGCAACTGTGACTCATTGAAAAAGCCATTAGAAGTTCCAGTTCCTTAATCTGCTTTCGGTATGGAGATGAGGCAAACTGCATGAAGACAACAAAAGCAAGATGGCAAGCAGTTGCACCCATTGACCTATCACAAAAAACCCCCAACAACTTACTTAAATTGATTTTTGCATCAATAAAAAGATGAGTCAACGCTTTTGAAACCCTGGGGTCACAGGAGCGTTCCCCCGCGTACCGGTAGTAGAGGTCACAGGTCGGTGACGGGCGTCCCTCTGAGATAACTCAGCAGTGTGCTACGGCTGGCCCAAAGACAGAGCCGTCGGTCCAAGTGTCTCCAGTCCCACACGTCCCTCGGGAAACACCCCCAGTGCAATTAGCAACTCTGATGCTTCTGTCTGAGATCCTGCAGCCGCGCTCGGTCACACTTCCACGGCCCCGAAGAAAGCTCTCTCCTGGCTGCGCTCATTCCGCAATTAAGCGTCACTCCCCAAGGTATTAGGAATTGTGTGCTCGTGTACTTTAGATCAAAAATGATCAGGCATGTCCCTAAGGTAATGCTTTTATACTTGGAACCTTGTGGGATGAGGGATAAAACTCTCTAATTCCAGTAATCTCTTTTGTGGAGGGGAAAAAAAAAAATAATTTTAAGGTTCTAAAAGAAAGCTAAAAAATAGTTAAAAAATATTTCCATGCAGAAGGCAGGGCCGAGTTCTTCCACATGATTTTTGAAACCTTTCTTTTTCTTTGTTCATTTCCTTTTCTATCAGAAAATAGATTCCCAATTTCTGTCAGAAAGCCCTCCTCACTTGTTTGGGGGTTTTTGTTCGGTTGGTTTTTTAACACTTGGTTTTTTTTAAGCGCCACACCAGCAGCTGTGCACAGCCCGACGCGTGAGGCAGGGGACAAGCAGGTCACGCCCGTGCCACACGACGGCACAGCCACGTCAGGCGCGCCAGGCGCCCCAGAATCGCGCCGCTTGCTTTTAGGCAGCATGCGGGAAGAAAATTTTTTTTAATTCCTTTTTATTCTCATTCTAACCCCACGGCAGGAAAAAGCCATTACAATTATTTGTGTGAACACTTAGCATCTTCTAACACTCTCAGAAGTTTATTCAATCTCTACATCTGAATAACTCTGATCTCCGGGCTTGTTTGTCTCTAATGTACTGAAGTGACCTGATGCCTTCCACAACCTCCGAAGCACTTTCAGTGAGTCAGCCCCTCCATCCACCTCCTTTACTATTCGGTCTGGATCGGAGAGGGTTTAGCGGGCAGTTATTAAGGCTGCAGAGAAAGTCAGAAGCTTAGGAACATTTCAGAAGCAAGGTATAATAAGCCATGACATTCGCAGACACGGGGTGATTTCACACGAATGGCCCTTCTCATCAACTCTAAAATATCTACTTTGAAAAAACTTAACCGCTCAAATTACAAGAGACTCGCACATCCACGTGAGTCTCCATAAATCAAGTACTCACCTGAAGTATCGGCACAGAAAATGGCTATCGGAGGTCACCCTAATTTCGCAGCCTCCGCACACCGGTCGCGGGTGGGTCACCCACACCACGGCCGCCCCAC
>NW_010555177.1:0-3961 GCF_000687285.1 Phaethon lepturus | reverse complement strand
TCCTCTTGGGTGGCTTCACGGGTGTCGGCGGGGAGCCGGTCCGCCCACGCGGGACGGGGGCTTACAGCTCGTGTCTTCGTCGGGGGACGCTGCCGCTGTCTGGTTTGTGCAGAACCAAGCGTATTGTAAATAAATGAGCTAATACTAGACTAATTCTGGGCAGACAGACAAGTACTGCTGGTTCTTACCACCCCGTATGACAGCAGTGGGCTTTGCAGTCACGTATGACCTTCCCCTCACCGCGTTCACGTCGCTTCTCCTTTTCATCATAAGTAGCTATAACCAGTGCGAACAACTCGGTCAGTATAATTTTCACCACTTCAATATAAAATGCTTTAAAGCTGGCCTTCAACGACACCTCTTTTATTTTTTAACTTAGCAATGATTTTTTTGGCACGGAAAGCACCACTATTAGTTTATTCCTTTGCTCAAACACGTGGCCCCGAAGCATACGCATCGGCTTAAACATACCGCTTGTGCCCTTTTCTGCCAAGGTTGTTTATTGGCATATAGAGAAACGCTTTGTGATTAATCAAAGTGTTCATTATAGCCGTTTATTTTACACGGGAGCCCCACATAGGTATTTACTGGAGGTGGTGGCGACATTGTGTGATCAGGATCCCTGTCCGAGGGCTGGAGTATAATTATAGAACTCCCATCATTTGCATATTGCCAGGATGCTGCCAGTAAATATTAATGGATTACTTTTTATTCATTTAGCCTGTGTTTTTGAAAGATGCCTAAAAACAAAAAGATCATATCTGTATGTTGTTTTTTAATTTATTTTCACCTTTTTGTCTCCTTTGGAGACCCCTAGTGTATCAGCACTTTGTTTACCACAAATTAAACCTTAGCTGATTGTTTACCAGACTGAAGACCCTTGTGCATTATTCCCTTTTTTTAATAATCACAACCTGGGATTCATTTGCAAGAGGCCCTAATCTGCATGAGAATTATACAATTAACTTTTGATTAACCGCCTAGTTCTTTTCGAAACCGCGGTGTATAGGATACTCTGCATTTAAATAATTTTCCTTAAATTGGGAGCAGGCCTTTCATTAAACCGGTGAGTTTGACTAAACAACAACATTTGGAGATAATCAGGGTCAAAACAATAGGCAAGGCTGCAAGGCTAGAATGTCATCTTTAAATATAACAGCTGAGATAAAGGCACCCAGATTGCGCCTTATCGAAACACAAAAAATCAAAGCTCGCTCTTGTCTGTGGCAAAATACCAGGCCCCAGTGTTTAGGGCGACCATTGTTTGGGCCTATAAGTGTTGCAGGATTTGCATTCAGAGAGCCGGGTCTAACACACATTACATCACGTAGGGTACTTATCTCAGAGTCTGACAATAATTATCAGGAAGAATATACTCAGAATGACTTTTTTGTGATTTTTATGCATCCCCAACACAAGGAAGGGGAGATAACAGCATTATGAAAAAGGGGAGAGTCTCCAAAGGCTCTCCCTGGAGCTGCGTTCTTCGATTAAATTTGTTATGCCACTCTGGTGTGCTGAACAAGTGGAAAGAAAGACTATGAGGCTTTTATAGAGGGTAATAATAGTCCTGAACACAGCCCTTACCAAAAGATAAGATCCATTGTCAAAACAAACAAAAGAAGCGGTATTAAACACCACTTGAAGAATATATATGAGCAAAGTTTTAAATCCTTGGCTTTTTCCATACCTTGAACCCAGTGCTGTCGCATGGCCGTGTTCTAACCAGACACCTTTGCAAGCGCGGAGGCTTTCACCGTGCCTTCTCCCTCTGTCCTGCCCCGGGGGGTTGTGATGGGGTCTGTCTGTGGTCCCAGGCAAGGCAGAGAAGACATTTAAACCATAACAGCCCAATTTTGGTCCCTGGGTTTTTTGACTTATTTACTGATGATCCAGTATTTTGTTCATACAATGCCTTTGCTGAAGGGTGCTATAGTACTTTATCGCTCGTTTTTCACAAGATGACCGCGTTCTTGCAGCAAAGTTCAGCTACAGCTCAGCACAAGACAGCTGAGTGTGATGTACACCTGGGCACTAACGGCTTGGTCCGGCAAAACTCGGATGGCAACGTGGTAATTCCCAGAGATGCCCTTTGGCACCGGGTCAGTCTCTCCCTGGCTCCAACCATTCCCAGCCTGCTGCTGGCTTTGATTTTGATGGAAATATGAGTGTCCCTTTCTCTCTAATAGACATAGATTTGACCTGCAAATTAGGCAACCCAGGTGCACTCTTCCCCAAAAGTGCAAGGATGATGATGAGGAGGAGGAGGTGTAAAGGGAATGTATGCAAGGCTATAAAACCTTGGGAGAAATCATGGCCATAAGGTACAAATCATAAATCTCTATTCGCCCCCTGCCATGCTTACGATTACTGGGTTAGGAATAGGCATTTGACAGCAAGAATGGCATATGGAGAAACAAATGTATAGATAAATGATATGCTAATTAAAGCAGGGCTGAATTTGACTACAAAATCTGACTACCACCAGACATTTAAGAAAGTGAAAACTGCTTAAAATAACAGGTACATTCTGCCTGTTACTTGTACTTAAATTTGAAGTTTCCTTCTGCATTTCAGTCTTTGAGTTGCTTATTTCACCCTTCCATCATAACCTGCTGTCGGTGTTGCCTCGCTGTCCATCCACTTCGCTTCTGCTCACCAGCCGCCGGTGCAGCCACGGAGGAGCGCAGAGAGGAGCCGCTTGCTCCTACACCGGCTCTCAAACTTCCCTCCACCGATGTGGGAGGCTGCCAAATCGCAGCTAGGCTGTCTGTGATACAGTCAGTGCTGGCAAACCCATCGGAAAACAGAATCAAAGGATTCCCCTCCAACAAGGCTCCCCAACTAACGTGTGCGGGGAGCCACGGACGCTTTGCTGCGTGCCTGTGGCTGTTAGCACAGCAGCAAAATTGATGTTGTACCCTTAAAAAACTAGTGATAGAATGAGGGGAAATGGCCTCAAGTTGCACCAGAGGAGGTTTAGACTAGATATTAGGAAAAATGTCTTTACTGAGAGAGTGGTCAAGCATTGGAACAGGCTGCCCAGGGAGGTGGCGGAGTCGCCATCACTGGAGGTGTTAAAAAAATGTGTAAATGTGGCACTTCAGGACATGGTTTAGTGGTCATGGTGGTGTTGGGTTGGTGGTTGGACTTGCTCTTAAAGGTCTTTTCCAAACTTAATGATTCTGTGATTCTGTGAAATGCTTTTTCCTATGGCACAGTGTATGAAAGACCAAAAATACAATTTAAGAAATGTAAACGACATGTGAAGGAGAGGAGGAGGAGAGGTTTTCAGGGGCCTCAGTGCAATGACCGCCAACGATGCTTTTGGAAACTGTAATCCCGGTGGCTGAATGAAACTGAAAATGGGAGCTCAGAGGTATGGTCTGTTTTAAATGAAAACTCACTTACAATGTTTATGAAGAAAGTCAGTCATTATCCAAGGTCAGAGGATATGCTAAGGTAGGATGTGGTCAGTACAGCTTCCAAGGATCAAGAACTTTTGATACCACTGAAGAAGACATTTATTCAAGGAAACCAGAAGGTGTTGATGTTGGATTATTTAAGAATGACCCCAAGACATCAGGGAAACTTGGTAAGGTGATTAGAGACAACCCCCAGCAAAGAGAAACACACCCAAAGGTGTTTCTGAAAAGAAGAGCCAATATTTGCTATCGCTTTTATCTCTGTATCTGCCAAATAACCACTAACAGTATGCTTGTCTCAGAAACTGGTACGTGCCGTTCAGAGGTGGGACTGATGGGGGAATTTTGCCAGCATCATACCAAGTGCATGCGAGAACTTTTTCTGATACCGTGCCTTTTGCATGAATGATCCCACGTGCTTTTAGAATGCGTGGGTGCGTGTAGGACGTTTTTAGGAGCAGCAGAGGCAGGCAGTGCCATCTCTCTTAAATATACTGCGTCTGCTGAGGCGGCGGGGGCTGCGCAGGTTTCCGCTC
>NW_010555176.1:0-7972 GCF_000687285.1 Phaethon lepturus | reverse complement strand
GTTGCTCTTCAGAGGTGAGAGGGGGTTCAGAGCCGCCTGCGGGGAGAGGGAGAGCCTGAGCTTGGCAGATTTTGCGAGGTGTGTCCTTGAGGCTTCCCTGGGGATCTCAGCCATGCCCAAGACTTCAAAAGATTATTTTTAATCTAGTCTAAGGGTAATTCAATGGATACTATGATGGTTTTTTTACAGGCAAATCGCAAACAATTGCCTATACATGTAAAAAGACAAAGGCAGGCATTTTTCTGTTTCCTGTGGTTCCCTATCTTTCTGTTCAAGACACACGGTTTTACCTTGCATCTCACTTACTTACGCATCTTCGATTTTTGAGTTTCAGGAAAGATTTAGGTATGTGCTGCTGCCGTTTCGTTTGCGCATTTTTAGAATTCTGAATGATTCACCAGAAATCATGGGGAGCAGTTCAGCACGTAAGTGTATCGCCCCTTTCTGTCCCTAGGTTCTTCTGACATTCCTGAGTTTTCTGAATATTCGTAGGCCAATTCCAAACAAAGCCCCTGTCGACCTTATGGTTTCCATATCCACCAAACAACGCACACACAAGCTGCATACTGTTACCACCCTTCTGTGAGGCCAAGTAGATGAGTCTATCACACAGAAAGTTGCAGCATGCCTTATTTTTTCTGAATGATTGGTGGTTTTAACCTATACCTACAAAAAAACAGAGGGAGGATCTCAGCCCTTCTCCCATCTGCCTACAAACATGGATTTGAGAAGGAAACAGCTCCACACAGGAAGACTTCACCTTTTTTTGCAAACGGCTTTTGCAAAGACACGAGAGTTTGATGATCTGATGATGAGAATTGAGGAGTTTGATGAGCTGATCTGAAGCCTGCTAGAGGTGTGAGTTTTGCAAATTAATAAATGCACATGGACATAAAACACACATCAAGCAAACAAACCATGACATTGACAATAAAGGCTTTCTTTTAAAAACAAAAGCCTTCTCCCCTCAAAACCTCGCTGCTGTCTACGCACTGAACTTTCTTATTGCTGGTTAACACACTACAAACAACTGTTGACTGGGATTTTGGTCACACCAGATCTGTGAGCGAGCTGAAATTAGGAAAATTCCTATTTATCACAGCATAAGCCAGAAAAACTAAACTGAAGTTACATGGATGTAAAAATCACCAAAATCAGAGCAGGGGCCATATCATAACACATGTTTCCACTGTGATACTCAGCAAGCAATTATTCCAAACCAAGTATTTCTGTTCAGTTACATATTTTAGCACCCCACAAGACAGACAGCATTTTTTATATTACAAATGTACACTTTTGGCCAAAGCTTTCAAAAGTATAGCTGTTTAGAGATTATGCTCTGCAAAGCACACAGTCCCCTTAATTCCACTTAATTCAGAAGCTGAATAGCTCACCAAGAGAGAGCCATCACCATGTCTTTTACGAGAAAGTCCATATAATACAACTAAGCAGCAATGAGGGTAACAATCTGGGGTGGAGGACCAGCACTATAACCTTGGAAGGATCCCTGTACTCGATGTGTCCCCCAAGAGGATAATTAACCATGTTAGTAAATGCTTGCTACTAGTTATGCTACTAGTTATGTTACTAGTAGGAAACAAACCCCCAACTGTCTGTAAATTAATCTTTAAAGAAAGTGAAACATATATAAAACCTAAGTCGCCTGCTTTTAATTCTAATTTGTCCTCAAATAAGAAGCCTACAAGATGGCTTTGCATGCAAATCAGAAAAATTTACAAATGTAGCACCTTCTGCTTGTTGATAAACACAGCAGGGATTATCAGCCTTCCTTCACAGAATGGTTTATATGTTAATAGGCCCACACTGGTGAATCATCTCATCTACCATTAGGTACTGCAAGTCTTTTCCCTTCTCGTAAGAGTTCAGTGCCAACAGCAACAATTGGTGGTGAAAACTGGAGAGCCTGTATGTATATTCAGTCCTCTCTATCTCAGTATTTTTGCCCTTAAAGACAGAAAAGCAATCATGTGATCTACTTCATTCTTCAAAGTACCCTCCTAGCTCAGGCTTCCTTTTTGCCTGTTCCACTTCTCTTCCACATTCCTGTACAGCTCTATGATCTTCTCCTCTCCCGTTCTTATAAAAAAATGTTTTATCGCTTTTTCAGGTGGCTACAATTCCCGTTCCATTTGAAGCTGTTGCCCTGGTTGGCTTCTACTTTTTCTTTTCCTGTGAAGAAGTGGTTCTTACAATAGGCAGCTTAGTTGCATGTTCCACCTTCTTTGCAGATATTACAAGTATCTAAGGCTCTTCAGAATGAAATGCCTGAACACCTGTAAAAACAGGCAGAAAAAACACTACTACTATGTGATCAGAGCTCCCAGCAAAGCTCCTGTGATTGCTTCATGGAGTGCTCGGGATCTGCCCTGTTAACATGAACAAACAAGACTGTCGGCACAAAAGGCCTGCAAGGACATGAACAACTATCACAGCGAGACAGTAAAAATATTGACCCACGTCTTCTTGATTCTTCTGCCTGCAAATAAGTGATGGAGGTAAAGCTTGCCTTATAGAGGTATCCTCCCCCAATGAAACTTTCTTAAAACATATTTAACCAATCAATTTAGTAGGTTTTGAGAGAGCAGAAATTTTGCCAAAAACCACAAAAAAGTGTAATTTTTTCATGAAGCACTATAATAAGCCCCACCAGGCAATATTAAACATAATAAAGACCTGTTAATAGTCTGCATTAACTAAACCGTATTTCATAAAAGCTTTCTTGAGCAAATAGCATCATTAAATAAAGATTAAATCTTTCCACTTACTTTTTCAACTGTTTTAACAAATATCACGATTCAAAAAATTACACAAATAACTTATTAAAAAAATAATGAAAGCAAGCAAGTACTCCAACATTTCTCCTGTAGTAAAAACTCTGTAGAGTTGTGCTAATTCTCTCTCAGGTTCTTCTCACCTAAATTTAGACACTAAACATCACTTTATTAGGCTAGTATTCAGGTTTCCGCTCTCTCCAGCGGAAATGAAGAGGTTCCTCTAGCAGCAATTCATCCTGCCCTGCGACTGGGCAGATGATCATTCAGAGGTTCCCATCTCTTACACTGATGGCAGAAAGAGTCCAGAGAACCTGGGCGAGACTAGACTGATAACTATTTTGTGGGTAAAGATTGCAAATGGAAAAGATTTGTTTCTACACCCTCCTTTACACTGCTAAGAAAGGAAAAACAAGAATCCCCTATCACAACTACTTGTCCTGTATTTCTCACCTACAACACGACCCAGTCTGCAAAGACCATTTCAGCACAGATGCAGCAGACTGACACACAAAGGCAACTTTGCAGTTTTTGTTCGTTCAGAAGAGTCCAGAATTCTTGCACCCTGCTTGTGCTCTCCTGTGCCACCCTCCGGGAGGAGTTTGTGCTTTCTGACCACTGCTGTGGACAGCAAAAGTCTAAGGCATCAAAACTGGGTCTTAAGTAACTGCTGATCCTGATGGCTTTCAGATCCAAGTACTTGGCTAACTCAGGACCAAGACTCAGGTTTTTCATACTAAACTTCTCCAAGCTCTTAGAAGACTTCAAATATTTTTCTGAATCTGGACCAGCTATCAAAAGGGGAAAGGACAAAACGTAAAATTTAAGTTTTGGGTTTGTTATCAAAAATCTCAGGTAACAAACTTTGGTTATAATGATAATAGATTATCATAGATTTTTTTACTAAAAACTTCAAAACTATTAGACACAACACACTTTAAAACTGTCCAACTGACGGTTGGACTTGATGATCTTAGAGGTCTTTTCCAAGAGTCTTTTCCATAGAATCCTTAATGATTCTATGATTCTATAATGTATATGTAAGCCCTTTAATACTTCAAGCTACTTTTAAAATTAAACAGATATATATAAGCAGACAGCAAATATGGGAAGCAAATCTAAATACAATACCATCATTCTTCAATCAGTCTTTACAGAAAGGACAGAATATAGCATGCAATTTTTGGATCAGTACCAGTTTGGTAAAGCAAAGTTACAGTCTTTTAAGCATTTTATCTCCCTTGAAATTTCTGAGTAGCACTTCCAGAGAGTCAAAGTTAAAGGAAAAGAGTATGGTGATACAGGTCATCTACTCTAGGTTATGAGGTTAGCACCAAACTGCAGCCTGGTTGACATTTAAATCAGTCTCCCTTTTCCTGATATGATTCAAGAGCAGCTCCTGATAGCAGATTTCAAACTCTTTCAAACTCAGCCGTCACGTGGCTTTTGCTTCAGCCTGGGATGAGCTTCTAGAAATAAAGTAACTGCTCCTGGGATCAGCCACATGCAAGGATTAGTTTATCATGGCCTCACATCTACAGCATTCATGGAACCACTCTGCTGGACCTTCCCAATAAGAGAGTTCATTTTATCCTCAAGTTATTTTCCCCGATTGACTCTTGCTCACTCTCTTTATGTTTCCACTGGACAACTAATTAAAAACCCCCAAACTTGTGGGTGTACTCTACCCATCCCTCTTTTGCCCCTGGGGAAACACAATTTTTTTTCTATTAAAGAACATAAGGCAGAATACAGATAATAGACACTGAGAGCCCACACCATTCTGCTAACATGCTCTTGATTAAATATTCTCTGCTGGAGAACCCCTATTTGAAGAGTTCGATGATCACAGAGAGTAAGTGTTACAAGAAAAAGCAGGAGTGAGATACAAGTGAGATAAACTGCTTTTATGCAGTTACGACACTTATAAAATGGATGATGGAAATCATCTGAACAGAGTCAGTCATTGACAGAAAACCTTGAAGAAAATTCACTAGATAAAACTTGCTACGAGACTTGTTTAGGGAAAGGCCAATGTGAATTGGAATGTCTGGATGGAATGATGCGATACAGCAATCATTAAATGAGAGAAAAGTCGAGATAACCTCTTCAAGAACATTGGGAATGATTTCAGAATTTTCTCTATCCTAATCATACAACTGGCCTTGAAGTGGGCATAAACAGCTTACTTAACTTGTCTGTATTTTATACAACGTGAAAAGTCCTAGTGTAAAAGACTGAGATCCATTACGCTTACTTTTAGAAGGTGAATTCAAAGATTATGACATCAAAACATCCTTTGAGATACAAATGTTTTCATTGTCTTTGTAGAGTAGCTACTTCAAGAGTAGCTCAGTTACAAAACTTTCTAAATGAGATTATCTCATTCAATTTTTAATTAAAGCCATGAAGAATTAAAAACCTTTTGCAAACAGCTGTTTTATTGATGTAGACACCCAGGTGTTCCCCTATTCACACCAAATTAACTTGCAAGAGCCCAAGTATCAAATTTCAGTAGTTAGCACTGCACACCCCAAATTGTCCTGTCTAGTTCAATGGGTTGAAAGAGTATTGTCATAAATAAATGATCATTCTATTCAAAATACAAACTGTTCAAGACAGTGATATTATATTAAAATTGAAGTTGAAGTGCACCAAATATTTTAATAAACTAAATTAAAAAATCATACAAGCAGACACCTTTTAAGTTCATCTTGATACAACTTAGTAAGTATGAAAAGTTAAATATGTTGATATATTTTCATTAGAAAATACAACAGTTTTGATTTTGGGCAGAAATTAACCTTGTCTAAAATAACAATTTAGCCATAAAAACTTTCCAAATACTATTAAAAATCAAAATTAGACAAACTTCTATGTCAGTCTTACACTGGCAAAAACTTCTTTTTAGTTTGTTGCTCATCACCATGGATTGAGTTAAAAGATGGCAACTGCTTATCAAAGGGTTTTGCAAAATGCCAGTTTCAATGTATTCAATGGAATAATAACATTTGCAAAAGATTTTAATATTGAAAAGAACACTTCTGAATGTGCCAGCATTTGCTAAGTTCCTCTCTGAAGAAACTATCAAATTAGTCTTTATTTTTTCCATACAGAAGAAAATATTTTTTTATAAGAAATGCTCATTATTCCTTAGGCACAGGATTTGGAAGAGTCTATCATCTTAACCTCCTGTAGAATGGGAACTGGGATATGCAGGTCTTCCAAAACCTCATTAATTATGGCTTTAATGGAACACACAGAAGTGTGCCGTATTTACAGTACGCTAATCTCATTCTTCACAGCTTCCATCAGTCATTCAAGCAGCCAGGAAGGATTCACTTCTCCCCATGTTCCGCAAGAACATCTTGATGCATAAACTGGTTTTGTGATAGGGAGGGGAGATGTGGAAGTTTACCTCTCAGACTCTGAAGGTTACAGACTGATAGAATGCAGTGCACTGGCACTACTATTTATTACAAAATCTCACAGAAGCCTTTCTGGCACAGTTAAGATTAACCTCACTGTCAGATTCGAGAGGAGGAAGGTATTTTCCCTCAAGCTAGACTGGCAAATTGTGCTTCCTCTTTCCTTACTTAACTTGCCTGGGGCAACTGCGAATTTCCTGGATCATCCCCACATTTTACCAAAAAAGTTCTCTGCTTCTGCAGGAACAGAGAGTGTTGTCAATGCCAACAGCATGAGTGGCTTTCCAAAATGTACAGGGACATGTGGAGCAATAACTGATGGAGACTTCTGCACTTATGACCTACGAATAATTACCCAACCAATACAGAAACGATTTTTCCTGAGCCCAATGAAGATGATACTAACTCGATACTTTTTTTGTCATTTCTCAGCAGATAATTGGCAAGCTTAAGAAGAAAGGCGATCATAATTTTTTCTGTTGGTAATACCAGGTAACTTGACAGATAAATTGAGCACATCAAGGCAATAAGCATGAAGAGAACGCTATACGCCAGGATAGAGGCTGCATGACCTCTGTGAGCAACCTTTTCCAATGATTCACTGTCCTCATGGTATTTGGTATTATGGTATCAAAGTATTTTCTTATGCCCACTAACATTTCAATTACTGGGAATTAAATGTAATTTAAGATTTCTTGTTATTGTCCTACATGCAGCCATTTCCCTTTAAATTTCTTGCAGGTAGCCAAAATCTTGATCCTCCAAAGACTTAGGCATTTATGTAATATTTGTGAGAAAAATTCTTCAAGTTTGTTCGTAAATAAGTACAAGTGTCTCAAAGACACAGGCCTGCGACAATTCAGTGATGATGTTCATTTCCATAACTGCAGAGTAGCCAAACAACATCTGTACAACTCCTCCAATTAGACCCTAGAAGGTCAACTGTTCTGTTTAGCAACAGTTAGCTTCACCACAGTCACAAGTTTCATGTTCCCTGAAATAAATTCAGCAAATTAAACTTCTCTCACACATAGGAATGGAAAACTTGAGCTAGTGTTCTTGTCTTGCGCAAGGCTGGAGAATGGGAAAACTTCATCTTCGGGAAAAGGGAACTGGACAGCTCAGAGTCTTCTATTGGACTACGGACCCTTCCACACACCTTCAAATGTGACTTAACCTCATTTCTTTCGGAAAGCTTTCAGTCAAAAGTTACATGTATGCGGGCAAGAGGACATGACTTGTTGCAAGATTTTATTTATTTTGAGCACTGCGTAAAAAGTTATTCTCCCTCAGTTACTTCAGAGGCTACAACCCATGGGCCACAAAGAACCTTCCATTTGTTTAAAAGATGAAGTATTTAGTCAAGTAGACAAGTATGCCCAGTGTACTTCCAGCCCAAGTCTCAGCACTAGCACAGCTAATGGTACTCACACAATGGCTACAGCCTGAGTACCTAAGCACTGGATGAAACTGCCATCTTGACTCACCATGGTTTGTCATGGACAACTGAAATAAATTTTAAAAGAGCAGCAAGAACATTGTGTTTTAAACAAGGAGACAGACGGTGATGATGGATCCTAGGTAGCAGTAAGTTTATTATTTAAGTGATGCCAAGACTCTTATGAGAATGATGCCTGGACACTCTCCTTAAGGAGAAGTAATGGATAACTAGAGAAACCTTGAGAGGCACGGTGGCTCAAAGGCCAGCGGGGACAGCACTGCTCGCCAGCCTGGAGCGGGTGGGCAGCTGCC
>NW_010555175.1:981-15055 GCF_000687285.1 Phaethon lepturus | reverse complement strand
CGGGCTGCCGGCTCCCACAGCCGAGGGCGGCGAGCTGCAGCCCTCGGGGCCAGGCCGTAGGAAAAAGCAAAGGGAAAAGCGTCTAAGTTTGACATCATTCCCGTCTGTTTTTTGAGCCTGTTGCCGTCAAGCTCTACGAAACAGCGAGGATTAAAAGCAATCGTTCTCGTAGAAGACAGTGATGTTATCCCATGACTAGTGAAGCTTGTGCTTTATGAAAAATACCGCAAATAGCGAGAGAAGCAATTAAAAAAGTAGCAAACACTCCTACAAGTGCCTTCTTGCCGGCAGACATCTTCTTCCATTAATTAAGTGAAAGAAGGTAATTTTAATACAAACGGCTGCTGGGGAACAAAGGAGGTTCTCACAGTTCTGTGCTGATACAATTTACTCATCTGTAGACAGGACTGAAAATAAAAAATCCCAGGAAGAGTAAAACAGCCTGCACATAGAATTGTTACGGAAAATAATGGCCCGCTCTCCCCTGGCAGCACTACCCTAAGTGAGAAGCTGCTCGCAAATGGCAGCGGTAACAGGGTAACTCAACACGATGATTATTGACGTTGCTGCATTTTCTGCCCAAGTAACAGATTTGCCCTTTGCTTATTTCAGCTTTCCCACTTCTTCCTGGGGAAATAAAGTACTACGACCTATTTATAGAAATTCATGGTTTTAAATTTTTTTTTTTTCCTTTACTACAGCTTTTTTTAGTGGTTGATTACTGTTTGTTGGACCAGGCAATCCTTTGCCAGCTTGGCTGCGGCTTTTATTAGCTCCTTTAAGAAGACTTGATTAAGAGCTCACAGTTACGTTACAAGGACAGCAGCTCTGTAACGCAGACCCTCAAGAGAACAGATAATTAGGACTCATGAAAAAAATTGTGTCCAATTCTTTGAACAAAAACACTCTTGTTTAAGGAATGTGGTGCTGTAGGCTAATATTTAACAGCAGTCTCTCCTCTCTCACTCAGAGCTGGTGCATGCAATTAGACCCTGCCCTCCATCAGATATGCTGGATATTACTTGCTGGGAGCATCTCTCAAAATGGAGGAATGCTGCCCTGTAGCAAGTACAGAATGTATCTTGGGAATTGCATTTCTGCAAGTGAGGCAGGAGGTACTGGTGGAAGGACGTGGTGAAGCAGGAAGAGAGCTGAAGAGGTGCTGAGCAGGCTCTTGTACAGGGGAGGGGGAGGAGAGAAACAAACATGGCAGAGAACAGGAAAAACGATGTGCTGGGAAATGATTAATCCACCCCAAAGGCCCTTGCTAAGAAGTGCTGGGACAAGCTCAATGATTTTTGGCAGCCATGAGCGACTTCTGCTCCGCTCTCAACTCCCGTCTTGCAACCAGATGTGTTTAAGTACAGCGTCATCCCATTCCTGCCCCCGACAACACATCCCCCGTCAGTGTCCGTCACTCCACTCCTGGCAGCTCTCTGGTGGTACGCCCCCTCCTAGATGTGTATTTTACGGCTGTCCCGTGTCCCTCCACGTCCAGTAAGTGTTTCTCAAGTGAGCAGGAGCACACAATTGATGCCGGGGGAAGGGGGCAGGAGTCAAGTTTAAGAACTGGTGCGCTGTATCCTGTTGTTTTCCTGCTGGGAGTGTTCCAGTTTCCTGCACTGTCTTATCTGGAGCAGAAAAGCCAAAGCTCTCATATTTACTTGCTTTGTGCGTGCCTCAGGTTTCTAGTCTGTGAAGTAGATGTTACAAGACTTAAGAGAAACTTAACTAGGGCTATTACAGGGTGAGGGCCGGGAACAAAGTGGTTAAAGGGCATTCAGTGCCTCTACAATTAGTGTCTTTCTGTAGTTATCCTGCTTGCATAAGCCTGTGTGTGTCACAGAGCATTTCAGAGAACCTTCAGCATACCATAATGCTGCACAAAGCCCACTGAAATGTAAGGAGTGTAAGATGTAGATGTTTACATTCCCAGGTGGCTCCAGGTACCTGTGTTTGACAGACCTTACAAGAGAATCATTTTCAGAAAGTGCTGAGTAGGTTCCCACCCCCCCCCCCCGCCCAGGGTTAGAGACAGGAAAGTCTTAAAACAGAGTAAGCATTTCAATGCTTTTACTCAGCCTTGAGTTTTAAGAGTTCCACTGAAATGCTGTAGACTTCTTTGAAATTACTTGGCCACGTTTTTTGAATACTGAGGTAAAATAACTATATACAGCACTGACATTTTGAAAGCTTACTATGTAGATAAGATGCGTGAGAAAGCAAATTCTTGTAGATTTTTTAAAACTTTTTTCCCCTCTAGTGAGCATGAATTCACTTAACTATAGGTTATATTAGTGCACTAAATTCCCTATGGGTTAAAAAAAAATAAAAGAAAACATTTACCGTACAGCTTTGGAATGTCCTGTTTTTCTGCATAAAGGTGTGGGTCCTGCATACACAGTGGCCATTATCAGATGGGAGCCTCTCCTGGAAAGATAATTAAAACACTGCATCACTCACAGCCATGCAGATACTGAACCAGACACAAGGTTTCAAAACAGAACTCAACCCCCAAACCCCAACCCCAGAACCCTCCCCCACAGGGATCCTGGTTTTGTTGGAAGCAGGTAAAAATTGTGGCAACGATCAAGATGGATTTTTGTAATTGAAGAGATGAGAAGTATGTCAGTTCAGCCTTTGTGGGTAAATACATACTTAATTTTTTTCCGCTCATTTGTAACTGTAAATTCAGACTCGTTCCACTTCACAGTTTCTTTGGAGGTACTTTCAACTCATGTAAATATGAAAGCAGGAGTGGGCTGAAGAAGTATCCTTAGTTGATTACCAGAGCCTTTATTTGGAGCTAAGTATCTAGAGAAAAAAGGCTTTTTTTTCAAAGATATCAGGAAAAGGAAGACATGTGCTTGGAGATAAGGAGAGATAAAAGCATTCCATTTAAAGATGCATGTGATAGAAATCAAGATGTTCATCTGCCAAGTCAGTAATTTCATGGCCGTATGACCATGCAGAGCTTCCGTTTCTATTACCTTTTCCCACACTAACTGTAAGCACCAAATTATTGGAGTGAAAGTTCCTTTTAGTTTGTCCAAGCAGCGCAGCCCTTTAGGGAGGAATTCCACAGGTTGAACTTGAACATAAAACTCTCTCTTGATTTCAGAAGGGGTAAAAAGGTTCTCCCATAAGTTTACATTCAGCTTTCTGAGGCCCAGGTTGTGACTACACTCTCCTTGGAAGGTTTGAAGACAGGTTAAACGAACACCTCTGAGGAGAAGTTTGGGCAGAGCTCATTGTTCTGTGAGGAATGAGGACAGCTAAAATGGCCATTTGAGGTGACTTCCAACCCTGTTTTCTAAGATTCATTAGGAGTGAGATCACGCTGGCAGTGGGTCCTACACAATGCCTAGATTAACAGAGGTCAAGAGCTCAAAATGCATTTGCTGCTTTAAAACAGGGTTTTTTGGTCTGTTTTTGTTTAAAGCAAGCAGCAGATTTCAGTTAGAAAATACTTTGAAAATCCTAGCTCTGCATGTTTCACAAGCTAGCATATGCAAACAGCAAAGCATTCTAAAATTATCCGTGCTATCATTAGAAAGCCATAAGAAGGAACATATGGATTGATACTAACGTAAATGCAGAAGGGCCATCCAGAGCTGTGCTGCCATGCGGCAGTTTTGCCCCCAAAACGAGAGCAGTTCCGATGCCTACTGTTGGTTCCCCATCGGGAAGTACAACTGATGTGCTGCAAGAGATTTGACCTGTGCTTTTCTCTTTGAAAGGAACATTTAGTTCCCTGACCTGTCTCCTGAGGTTAGAGAGGGCTTTTCTCGTATGCTTTGCTTTCGTTTGTTTCCTTTCCTCTTTGGGTTGAGCTTTGCCTAGCTACCAAACACTCGTTAATTGTCTGAGGGCGTTTGTCATTGTAGTCATTATCCCCACCTCGCTCAGGCCGCAGACAGGCTCCCTGGTGTTGGGCAGCTTGGAAGCCCACACTGCTTCCATGGCTTTTTGTTTTTTCCCCTTCCTGCTTGGAACAATTAAACTTTTACCCAGAGATTTTGCATGCTTGCTCACTTAGGCTTCGCATCCAGCAAAGCACGTTTAGCTTTGGCATCAGCAGGTCAAAGCATTCACTGAAAATTAAGCAGGTGGGTAAGTGCCCGGCCAGGGACTCTGCTGCCCCTCGGTTCCTGCAGGTTTGGAGCTGAGAGCGTGTGAACACGTGTGAACACCCTTCCAGAGGGCTCCTCCTCAGTGCGGGAGCTGGGCCAAGCGGCATTTTCACCATCACTGGGTCTTGGTTGGTCTCAACCCTGCTCTGGGAGCTGCTGCCAGATGGTGAGGATGAGGGTATGGGAAGGGGCAGGCAGCTGCCCCCACCCCCAGCCAGCCAAGCTCCTTCAGGTACCCCTCAGCCTCAGGCTGGCCCTGCTGGCAGTCAGGGGGTTTGGGTTAGGGCAGGCAGCTTGGGGGACCCCAGGTGATCCCACCCTGGTGCCAGGCTGGAGAGGGTAAGGGCCTTTCACCACATGGTTTCCACATCCCCACTTCATGTCACAGATGCTGGCCGAGCCCCACAGCAGCTGCCACGCTTCACCCTGCGCATGGAGCTGGTGGCCACCCCTGGGAAGCCCGAGCAGTCACACTCTCGCTTCCCTTCCTCCAGGCAGGGCTCCTCAGCCTCACCAGGTCCCTCCTCGCCCTGCCGCCTCGCGCGGGGCCAGCGAGCATGGCCGGTGGAGGTGAGCACTAAAGGCAGCGGGCGCAGCCTCTGCCTCGGATGCTGGCTCACAACAGGGCTTCTGCAGTACGGCAGTTTCTTGCCTGTGCACTGACAGGCTTTCCCTCAGTTTAACTAGCATAGTCATGAAATAAATCCCTGTAGACAAACACCGCATTCACGGATTACAGAGCAGCCCTACATCTGTCAGCTGGGATAGGCATCTCCCATCTTCCACAGCTTGCTCTGAGAATAGGAGCGTGCGGAGCAGGAGGCCTGGAGGCTCGAGCTCACGTACCTGGTGAGGTTGTGTGCTCGCACTGTGCTGGCTGTCTGCACGTGCGTGCTCACCTTCAAAGCCAGCAAGGGCCTGTTCTCACCACAAAGCTGTGTCACATTTAGGCCAGAGCTGCTCAAAGAACCAGTTTAGACAAGATTCCTGTGTCCAGTATTTTCAGTCTGGCACTAAATGCCAAGTACCACCACTAAATGCAAAGCTTTTAATTAATAATAGGCTAAGATACCTGGAGCAAAGACTGCCCGTATGAACTCTAAAAGCATGCGGTATCAGTCACATAGCATCGTAAGGCTGCTTGGTGCTCTCGCAATATGTATGGTGACAGTAAGTTATGTGACCGGTTGTTTTTCTCTAGCCTGTTACACAGAAATGATGACAACTTTCTAGACTACTACACAGAACATATGGGAGAATTTCAGATTTGATCTCTAGTAAATATGAGTTACATATGCAAATAACTCTTTAGTTGGGGAACTTCCTCTTCTTTTTACTATTTAAAAATATTTTAAAAGTCAGATAATGTCAGAATCTGAACTAGCTTCACTATTTCTGGTACTTCTGTTTCTGCAGTTTACTCTATTTGGAGAAGATTGCTAACCAAAGCCTGTGTTCAAAGTGCCAGTGCTGAAAGGAACATCTCGCAGAGTCTGGTTTTTAAAATTCTATTTTCAATATTTATATTTTGTTTCAGCTTTGATTGGTATGCTGTAGAGGCTAATCCTGCAAATATTTACACAAGTCAAACTTTCTATATATAGTTCATTCAAGCTGGATGGGAGCTCACCTTAAATGAAGGCACATGTTCTGTAGTAGCATTTATTTTGGACTGAGCATTGAAAAAATTTAGTTGCATCTGCTAGCCAATTTGTTTTTTTAATACATATACATCCACACACACGTATAGACACACACGTATTATGATTATTTTAGGTTCTGAGAGAGAAAGGAAGAATATCCAAACAGTCACTTAGTGAACTCCACCTGAGAGAAGGCTCAGTGAAATAGAAGACAGCAGCATGGTGAGTATTCTTTTATAGCATAAATGATACCATAGACAATTGTTTCTAACACAATCAAGTATAGCATTAAAAATTTAAGATTTTTTAAAAACAAGTTTTAGATATGTGTATGCAAGGTCCATTTTCTAGTTTCTGAAAAGCATCCCACAAACCACTTCTTCATAGATCTAATTTCCCTTTGAGCCAAGCAGTGCTACCATTTTGACAGTGTAAGCCCTGTTGGCCATGGGGAGGTGGAGACCGAGAAGCTGATTCCTGACACTTTCCCTTGTTATTTTTCATAAGCACATAGGGAATTGTCCATGGGTACAAGCTTGCTTGGATCACAGGACTCGGACTTGCAAACAGTGCTACACTTCAGCAAGTTACCCTTCTGTTAGCCAAGCTGTGGTGGTTCAGCGAGACTGTTAATCTCAGTTGTGCTGTGGGTATAGAACACGCATGTGAACAGCTGCTGTAGCTCAGCTGAGGTATGATAAATTCTTAAATTGAGCTACTTGATCAGGACTCAGAACCCATAGGTATGTGTAAATTATATCACTTATTCATTATATCATTTATAAATTCATCATTCTAGGACCACGCCCACAAACTACCCTCCAGGTCTTCAAAGTGGACAAATTTATTTATTTGAATTTTATTATTTGAATTTTAAAGAATGAACAAATTGCTTTTTAAAAAGAATCATGGGAGGAATCACTGATCTACAGTTATTGCACTATGGAGATAGGGCTAGAAACAGTCCCCAGGGCTGCTATTTTATGCACATCCTCTTTCACTTAAGTTATCTCCAACACGTTTTTACAGAATGAGAGCGTTGGTGATGGAAGGTGCAGTGATGCCAGTTCACTTTGCATGGATCTCTCCAATCTTGTGACCTGGGCACACACTCATGGGACCATATGCAATCAAATCCCAGCCCTGGAAATTGTGCAGAACGTGGGTCATCCTAGCAAGGGCAATTCTGTTCTGTGGATGTGTGGAGTTGGACATGCGTATCGCTGGCAGTGTGGAAAATTACACATCGGAAGCAGAGAAGAGAATGAAGCTGCAGAAAAGAGAAAGAGGTTAGTATCTTCTGAGGCTTCATCAAGGGAAGCTGATTTAGATGAAAAGAGGTTCAGGATGACCCCATCTTTTGAGAGGGCTAAAGCAGATGCTATTAACACAGGGTCATGTAGCAGATCTCCAGCGGTCACTCAGCAGAAAGACGACACGGTCTACATAATACATAATAAACCATCACCTAGAGAAAATAAAAGAAATAGCAAATCCATGAAATCATGCTTTGCAGCAGAGCAGCATTTGTCAATATCTGGTGGTGAAGTCAAAACTGACAGACATAAGGTGAAGCTAGAAAGCAACGAAGATCTACAAATCATCTCTGATGAAGAACAGTGTATATCAGATGAAGACAACCAAGGAGACAGAATCTACCGGAATATTCTGTCAGAATCACCAATTGAAGGTGTAACTGCTGAGGTAGATTTGCAAATGTGTCGCAGTCAGAAGATCACACTTAACAAGCCAACAGCCACCCAAACATCTGGCTTTGCCCCCACAGGAAAACCACCCCTAACTCTTGCCTGCATTCTAAAATCCCCCATCAGCAATCAAGAGAGCCTGGACAGCAGCTTCGTGAGGTTGGGTCCTCTTAATCCTGCAGGGTTCATAACTGAAACTTCTAAAGCAAGAAATTCCTCTGGGTCAGCAATACCAAAAGAACATTTAAAATCTGTTCCTGTCTCCAACATTGAAGCAAAGGCCCAACTTGAGTCACCTGCTTCTGTAACATTCTTTGAGTTTGAAGCCACTGTAGATGTCCAGCAGCAAATCCAGCTGAGTCCTCCTAAGCATGGCACACCAGGAATAGGCTTAACTGGGATCATTACTGAAAACCCTACTAAGGAGAGTGAACCATCGGGATCTGGGCACGCACCTCTTCTTTCAGCCTTACTGAGTCCAGAGAGCAAGAATGCAGACCATCCACCTGCATCTTCAAACAAAAGTAAGAGAATCTGGAGTTTTATTCCTTGAAGGGTTTGTGGGTGCGTGGGGGCGTTCTATTAATCACTTTCCCAAAATATTAAAGGAGGGTGAGTTCATATAGCTGCCGAAATCTGTATTGTAGCACTTAAGTAAATGCCTGTGATTTGGGGCACACTGTTTTTACTAGAAGGGACTAAAAATGTTCCTACCTTAAGCAATCAGCACTTGAGTAGATAATGCCATTCACTAAGGTACCCAAATGTGTATTTGGCTGTGGCCCAGCCTTAACTACCCAGTTTGAATACTTTATGTTTTCATTTTACTTAGTATCACCACATATTATGTTGGCTGTAGTTAAGAGAGAGTCCCTGTGAGAAACGGGAGCCAGAGATGGGAACTCAGGTCTCAAGAGAAGACGACAAGAGGAAGTAACTTCTTAAAGCAGGGAAACAGAGAAATTGTGGCTGAAACTCTGACTGCACCAAAGTCAATGGCAAAAATCCCAGAGATTGCAATAGGAGCAAAGTTTCAATCCTGCATATTAAATTACATAAGCCAAACAAACTGCTGTAGTACTTTTAAGAATTTTAAGATTTTCATACGCACTGTCCTTGGAATCCTACCAGAGTGGGTAGAGTTACAATTGCTTAAACTTTAGCTTGCAAGATAACACTGCTTACTAGGGAACTTTCAATACCAAGGTCAAGCCACGTGCAGAGCATATTTTAAATGATTCCGTATCATAAGAATATGCTGTTTGACAAAGATTTTAGAAGCCTAGATTGCAGCTATTTTAATCCTGCTGTAAGACAGACACTGTCTGCACAAGGAGCAAGCGACAGAGTGTGTGGACATTATCAAAATTATGCTAGTTTTTTTGTAAGTAGTGGGGAAGCCATCAATGAAATCGATTTCATTCATTTAACAAATTATCATATTTTAGGGTAGTTGTGTATAATACACTGGAGCCTTAATGTCAGGTACATATATATTACTTAATCTAATGATTAAACACCTCAAATAAAATGCAAATGTCCAGGTTTTTAAAGATGTTATAGTAAAGCCACAAAATTAGCATCTATAATGATTTCAGTGCCTGCAGGTGCTGTTTCACATTAATTCTAAGTAAACTGCTGTCTAGTCAGTTTATGTTTTTGTCTACTAGTATCGAGGTGTAAACATCGAGGCAAATTTTCAAAACTTAATTCAAAGAGCAAGAGTATCTCTTTTCCACCCAGTGGCTTAATGCCTTGGCTCTGTCTAACCGAGAAGCAGCCCCCAACAGCACCTGTCTCACTTCCACATGCTCAGTACGGGAATCCCACGTCACAGAATCACTAAGGTTGGGAAGGAACTTCAAGATCATCAAGCCCAACCATTAATCCAGTGCCACCATGTCCCCTAAACCATGTCCTGAAGCGCCACATCCACACGTTTTTTGAACGCTTCCAGAGATGGTGACTCCACCACCTCCCTGGGCAGCCTGTTCCAATGCTTGACCACCCTCTCGGTGAAGAAATTTTCCCCACTATCCAATCTAAACCTCCCCTGGCGCAACTTGAGGCCATTTCCTCTCATCCTATCACTAGTTAGTTGGGAGAAGAGACCAACACCCACCTCACCACAACCCCCTTTCAGGCAGTTGTAGAGCGCGATGAGGGCTCCCCTCAGCCTCCTCTTCTCCAGACTAAACAACCCCAGTTCCCTCAGCTGCTCCCCATAAGACTTGTGCTCCAGACCTCTCACCAGCTTCGTTGCCCTTCTTTGGACACGCTCAAGCACCTCAGCTTGTCATGTTTCCCAAAACCTGTTCTCTTCCCACAGTCACAGTCCAGCCCGACGGCCTTGTCCATGGCACGCCACGCACCTTGTCCGTGGCAGAGCCGCCGCGGCGCTGCCCTGTGGCCACACGGGATGCTTCCCGACTGACCATGTCTCCAAAACCCTCTAGCTGCAGGGCAGGGCTGTAACTACGTTGCCCCCCATCCCACCCCAAATACCTGTCCCACTGCACCAGGCATTTACAGGCATTTCTCTGCTGAAATAATGACCTATCTCAACTAGCCATAACATTAAAGAACAACAGCCAGCTGCAGGTTTCTGCAGAGCAGGGGACTAGACAGCATCCTTCGAAAGGAAAGAGATTACTGAAGCAGTATTTTGGGGTTTGTCTGTAGCACAATGGGTCTACACTTACAGCACTGTCAGTATTCCTGAATAGACTTGGGGTTACAGACATTCATATTCCTTATGGAGCCGCAACCCCACAAACTGGCACAGTTGTTTGTGAACATTATTTGACTATTTTTGTAACTGACAACATATATCATCAGAAGGGACCGGGAAGTCATCTGGGAGTGTCTGTGCAGTAGCCGTTTCTGCCAAGATAAATGGCTTATGGCTCAAGCGAGGCCTCTGCATGTATTGATTTACAGCCCATTCATCTCTTCACACAGATCAGTCAGTAACAAAACAGGCAAAAAACCCGAAACAGCAGCACAGGGATCAGTAGACTCCACCTCAGTCCGGCCACAGCATTTTAAGATAATAGCTAAGCACATACAAAATAACTTGGTGCAAGAAGGGGAATCTCTAGATGTTGGGTCAAGAACGATACCCTTCTTCAGCCCTGGAAAAGTCACAGGCGAGCAGATGGAGCTTTTCAGCAATCCAAAGAATTAATTTCTCATGCTACATCAAGCTAGGTAGATGTGGTATTGCCATAGCAACTTGAGAGAGAACCCAACTGGAATCTTGGCAATCCTTTTAAAAAAAAAAAATACACCTGTGCTAATTTTTTTGTTCTTCCTTGCTATACACCCCTAACTTTTGGTTAATGTTTTTATTTCACAGTGAGAGTTCTCTTGCTCTGGAGAGCTTTTTGTAAAGACGAACGCTTTGAAATATATTTTGCATAATGCCTTGTACACCACTTTGAACATAGGAAATGGATGCTACTTAGTCCTGAGGCAGACCACAAGATCCACATACAGGCCAGCTCCCATCTAACAGAGCAGAGTGTGGCTCCTGCAGTCACCATAAAATATACGCCAGAGTAGGTGCAAATTGATTAAAGTACATCAAGTCCATTTGGGGTTGCTTGGGCTTCATAGCCAGCACCACAGGCTCAGGACTGCAGCCACTGGTTACACAGCTGGTCCCACGAGTGTGTTCCTACAAGCACACTCTGAGAGTCAACTCCAAAACCAGCCAGGGTGAAGTTCAATGTCAAGCCAGGCCACCAGTGACAGTTCCACTCTCCAGTCCTGTATTGCTGTCTGAGAAGGCCCATAGAACTTGCGCCAATGCTTTCCCCATGTGCACCCCACAGTGACACTCAGTGATTAAATCTCATTAGGAACTTGTTCTCTCCCATTTAAACATAATTCAAAGAGAAAGAATACCTTAAGTTTACCTACATGGCAGTATGCAGATTCACCAGCGAAGTGAGAAAGAATGGGGAAGGAGGCAGTCTTTTCCCCATCTAGGCTGGCGCTGTCAGGTGGTGCTGGCTGGATTGTTGAGGACACAAATCTAAACCAAAGCTTTAAAGGAGGTGGTTTGTGAAAGTCCCATAATCTCTGAATTACTTTTAGAAGGAAGGTGAACACTATTCTGCATCTCCTTATATTTCACTGATCTCCTTGTAAGCTCTTGCTGTCCACAAAGCTGTGTCTTATCTTTTAGATGTGTTGAAGAAGTGGGAGAAAAAGAGAAACCGTAATGCTGGTGATATAAAAATTTTCAAGGACTGGCTGGTTTTACATTGCCCTTCAGAAACGCGTGAGATCTATAAGCTGCCACCCGAAGACCTCAATAATTACCTGGCCTCATTCTACAGTTCTGCAAAGAAACAGAACGGCACAGATTTTTCCGCCAGTTCTTTGCACTTCTTTCAGAGCAGCATAGAGAGATACCTCAAGGATCACAACTATGAGTACAGCGTGGTGAAAGGGTTGGAATTCAGAGCGTCTCAGGAAGCCTTGAAACTAAAGCATCAGCACCTATCTCAAAAAGAGAGAGAGGGGGAGTGGAGTATTTTGGAGAACCTGACAGATGAAGATGTGGGAAGTCTTTGTAAGAAGGGACTTCTAAGTAAGACACACCCTCAGGGCCTTTTGCACCTCATGTTCACAAATATCATTAGGGGGTTTGGGGCAAGTACACACAGTCAGAGCCACAATCTGTACTGGGGACAGCTTGTGCTAAAAAAGAATGAGGGAGAGCTGGAGTACCTGGAGTGGAGGGACGATCTGAGTGCAGAGGTAAATACAGGGCAGTTGCGTCCCCGGCTCTTTGCCAAGCCTGACGATCCAGTTAACTGTCCAGTCACAGATTATAAAGAGTATGCTAAGAGGCGGCCACTGGATATGCTTCATGACTACGATCCACTTTATCTAGCTCCCAAGCCTCTGTGCTCCATATGGGACCAAATATGGTACTGTAGAAAGTCACTGACAAGAGCCAAAATGGAAAAGATCTTGAAAATTATTATCCAGCAAGTCAAAGGACCTGTAAAGAAGTCCAAGAAATAAAGGTATCCATTTAGTTTCTGCTGTGCCACTTTTTGATAGGAGTATGTTTGAAAGCAGTCTTTGAAAGGTTTAAGTGGCAATATTTAGTATAGGTTGAGGAGAGCATCCTTCTCTTCAGTTTAGTCTTAGAACATAAGTCATCTACAAATTTGCATCGCCTTAGCTTTCAGGTTAAGTGAGAAACTTCTGTTGTTCTTTCTATTTGAATCGATAATTCAGTAAGTTAAATAAATAGGAGAATCTTAGGTTTCACATTTGCAAGACAAGTTAATTTTCTACTGTATTATTAATGACATGATTAAATAGTTAACATGGAAAGGGCTCGGTAGCTGAATAACTTGGCTAGGAGTTAAAGCTGCTCTCATATGTAGGGAGCTGACACTTGTACACAGCGTTTACTCTATAGTATAAGCCTGTCTTAAAAAGATAAGTAACAGGAATTAGTTCTGGGATGGAGGGAGGATGGTGAAATGCCATGTTTGCCAACTGCTAATCCAGATCTCATGGGAATGCTTTCAACAAGTTTATGTCATTTTTCTTAGTGAAAGATTTGTAGATTTAAGAAGTTGTGACTGTGTTTTAAGAAGTTATTTTAAATGGCTGACAGCATTGAAAGGTTTTATGGTGTTTTCCCCAGAGTGCTAAATATAGCTACATAAATGCACTTTGGTAGATGTAGTCACGCTTTTTCAGCTGTTCAGGTACTATTCAGTCAATATGTTGTCTTACAGTCCAGTCAAGTTGTTGTGTTGAATTGTTGACATAATCTAATAAAAGAACATTTTGCTCAGTCCTGCTTGACTGGTCTGTTTGTTCCACAAAAGCGAAGCCAGCAACCCCAAGCTAGCAGGTAGCGGTTTCCTGAAATGCCAGCGCACACACTTCTCATGCTCTGCCCATCATTATTCAGCGTTACAGAGTTGACCCCGAGGAGGATTTGGGCTGTTTGAAATCCCATGGAGCCCACAGCCGTGGTTTCTTAATGAGGTTTCTTTGTGGCTAAAGCCTTTGCCAGAATTGGTCCCATTCAAGCAATGCTTGATATCACTAAATAACTTATAGATGTTTAAAGAGCCATAAAAAAGACAAACTCACTTAATCAGATGCTTAGAGGACATCTTCCAGCATTCCTCCTGCTGTCAAGCATAGACAGCATCACAACTCTGCAGCAGCACGTGGTCAAGGCCCAAGCCAAGCCCTGCCACACACACAGCTCCGCACCCAACAACCCGGAGCCAGCCCCTTCCTACAGACCAGGCTTTACTCACCCCAGCTGGAGATAAGGGCCAGATCAGGCTTTTCTTTCCTCTGTGCTGATTTTTTTAGTCCACACCCCCAAGCTCGTTAATGAAGGGCTGCTGCCTTAAAAATCAGGTGGCACAATCAGCCCGCAGCATTCCCTCGCCCCTCTCACAAGCACAAGAGCACCTCCCAGTTCTCGGGGGGCTATGAGAGTGAGCAGAGAGAACGGGGGGTGGGCAAACAGCTGCCCCTGACATGTGACGGAAAACAAGCCTCCCAGAAATAACAGATTATCCAGCAAAACCAGGAC
>NW_010555175.1:0-968 GCF_000687285.1 Phaethon lepturus | reverse complement strand
GCAGCACAGCCCCACCCACACCCTGCCCCGTCCCCCAACCTGGGATTATGGGGCTGAGCCACGAGCGGGGCTGGGGCGGCTGGGCCGGCTCAGGGGTTTTGCCGAGTGGGCACGGCGCGAGGGAACAGAACCCAGCAGCGCTGCGTGTGCTGGAGGCCCGTGGGTGAGGGTCTTGCCCTGAAGGGAGGGAGAGCGGCCCCCCACCACCGACAGACCCATGTTTCCCCAGGCCACGCGTGTGTTGGGGACGGTCGCTTGCCTCTTCACGCCAGGAAACCTGTGGAGCCCTTTATTTGCGTCTTACGATGTTTTTAAGCTAGAGTTCTACTTAATTGCACTTCGCAAAAGTGAATAGCGTCCTGTGAGTAGCGTCCTGTGGAACATCCTGAACCAGAGCCCGTCAAGGGTTTAACCGCTGCTCGTAACGGAGACCAGCCAGAGAGCGGCTTTGTTCCGTAAAGGCAAGGACGTAGCATTATCAGAAATTCTGAGTAACTGTCCCAGGGCACATTTGCTCAAACCGCAAAACTCATTTCCAATAATCAGGAAATCACCCATAGAAGGCTCTTGCTGGGAGCAGCGTTGGCTGCAAAAAAGACTTTTCAAAGATGGCAGCCGGAGGACTTGTGGGGACACTGAGTCTGAAAAAAGGGTGAGAGGAAAGCAGCATCCCAGTCCCCATTTGTCTTGCATGTTAGTGCTGTCCAGTTAGAGCAGACTCACTATCAGCAAGAAGATGTCTTGTTAACCTCCCACACAAAATAGGAGGGGAATCCATGGGAGATCGAAGAGTTGAATGTTCATGACTGAAGTCAGGATGAAAATACTTGTAAAAGTTTATTTTTTATTTAAAAGCATTTGTGTATGTGTTTGGTGGAAAAGGATTTCTAGGAACATCTTTTCCTGCAAGAAGGGAGACCGAATGCTCTTGGCTCGTCAGCAGGTCGCCCTCCAGCCTGCGGGGACGG
>NW_010555174.1:0-2668 GCF_000687285.1 Phaethon lepturus | reverse complement strand
CTGTGGAGACTACTGATAGTGCACCCTGTGCTCTCTTCCATCTCCAGCAGCTCCTTGCCCTGCTCCTGCCCTCACATGCTCTTAATGCTTCTCCCACTGTCCTTTCAGCACAGCTTCCTTCCCATGTGAGAGGCAAGAGAGGGTGATCCCTTTCCCTTTTCCTTTCCCTGCTTTTGTTTGTGATCCTGGCAGTCACAAACCCTAAACATCATTCACTGAGTTATCAGAAGTCACAGTGCACTGCACCGTGAAGGACCAAGAGTTCCTTGGCAGAGACAATTTTCGGCACACAGAGCACTGTTACGACACATAGACAGTGGCCCTAAATTGTGTCATCTCTCTTACCCTAGATTCCCTCAGCTACTGCCACCACCTGCTCCTAGGTTGTCTGCAGCGGACAAAACGCTGAGCCCTGCCTGGGGCCACGTGCTGGAAGGACTGCCCCTTAGGGCCCATTTTTCGCATACTGCGTGGCACCAACACGTCTCCTTAACACATCACCTCAAAGGTCAGCCTTGTCACCTCTCACACAACAGGCTGTACGTGGCATTGCCTCGGGCAAGAGAAAACAAGAAAACTGATGGGTGTACTCCTCCATTCCTTCCTCACATACCTGTATGTCGCTTTTGGCCTACCTACAGGCTAAACAGACAGTATCTTTTTGGGAAGAAGGGAAGGGGATGAGGGAAGAAGGGAAGGAGGAGATTGTCACTTTTTCCTTCATTCAGACCCTGATCTGAACAGCAGAGGCACAGTGGGCATGTACAACTGTGAAGTCTCATGTACTCTATCAGCCACCTCAGCTGGATTATTCCGACGCATTACAGCTTGCCTCTAGCTTGGGTGAAAGGCACACGGGCAGTGCCCAGGTATGTTGAAGACATGCCCACAGATGCCTGTCTAAGCTGATGTTTTCACAGAACCGTCAGCTCTCGGCTTCCAGGTAACTTCTGTCCCTTATTTTCAGGGAGACCACACAGCCTTGGAGGATTTTCTCAGAAACCTCAAAGACTGCAGGGCCGTGCGTACAGTGAATCAAACACAGGTTAGCGGTAACTCAAGGCTATTAAGTTAATTTGGAAATCCTTTCAGCAACATCAGCTTGGTCGCAGCTGCTGTTGCAGCACTGCCTGACTGAAGTGTGCACAGCCAGTCACCCCAGCTGACTCCAGGCTACGGGAGCGCTTGATGCAGACCGATGTGGAGTGAATGAGGAACGCATTAGCAGCCACTGAGTGAGGTGCAGCTGGCGCAAAAAGGAAACAAGGAGGCTCAGGAGCAGAGGCCAGGGTACGTGTTGATGTTGAAAGCTTGTGACAGTCCACAGCTTTCCACCTCTGCCTACACTGAACAAGCGCTAGTGTTCAGAAGCAGAGGTGGGCCCTCCACGGAGCATTGAGCCTAGCAGGGCCACAAGGATGGGAGTGGGGCTGGTGTGGGCTGAAGGGACGCAGGCTGTGTGGAAAATGATTGTGCCCAAGCCGGAGGCAGGTAGCCCCTGAATGCTCTCCACCTTGATTTGCTTACAATGTTTTCAAAGGAGAGATTGCCAGTGGAGCTCCTTAGGGTGATGGGAAGTGGTAAGGACTGACACTGTCTGCTTCATTTAAGCTTGAGGAAGTCAATGCCAGTGGCTTTGTCTCCTCACACTGCTGGGAAGTTGCAACCGACAGCTCCATGACAGCAATATCCAAAGGGTTCTCACCTTACCTGGCTCCCAAGTACAGCCTCACCAGCATGCCAGCTCTCACAAGGAAGTCCAGCCAGCTTCCAGCATCACTAGCGAGCATTGGTAAGCAGAACCTCTGTCAGAGCTGTCGGGAGAGAGCAACGGAGATGGTTCTTCAGGAGCAGGCCTCAGTTTTCAATCGCGAGGACCTTAAGAAAGCCACCCAACACCTTGCAGAGATGCCAGACTAGTCCTCCCAACTCATGACACTGCACAACTTTTCCCCATGGCTCCCTAGGTTGGGCTCCCTCCCAGCCGTGTTCATCTCTCCTCATCCCCTGCAGTCTTTCTCCTTGCCTGACAGCATGCATTGGTGTGTCACCACAGCCAGGGTCTCTTGTGGTGAGCCTTGCCTGCCTAAACGCACCTATGAGCTGACTGTTCCTCTTGGGTGGCTCAAGAATCTCTGGCCACACCTGCAGGTTTCTCCAAGGCTTCAGGTGGGGCTGGGTAGAGTCTAGGTGACACACAACATCCATGAGTATGCCTGTTAGCTGTAATGGCTTTACAAGCATAAACTTCTGAGACTCTCTGAAATCCTGCTTTACAGACCCTGCACCATCCTTTGCTTCACATTGCCTCCACCGTGGAAGCTTGAGGATGTGTCAGCAGAATGAAGCGACGCAGCCACAAAGCCAGGCATAGGGGAGAGTGAAGGCAGCAGGCGTGAGGAGGAGTGAGCAGGCTGATGGCTCCTGGCTGCACTGGTAAGTGTGACACCTGGAGATAGTTTTTTTGATGACTTTGTGCAAAAGAACTGTCACAAAGGGCAATGGTGGGAAAGAACAGGCAAGTCCCTGAAGAAGCAGCTCTTGCATCACTGGCATAACTGTGTCTGTTCTGACCTACTGTAGCCTTCTTTAGACTCCGGGTTGCAAAGCCACCTGTTTCTTCCTCTAGCCTCCTGCGTGTTTCACTTGCACGCAGTGACATCCCCTC
>NW_010555173.1:0-13770 GCF_000687285.1 Phaethon lepturus | reverse complement strand
GGTCCGGCTGGGCAGGGCGCTGCTCGGCCGCCGGTGCGATCGCTGCTACCGGAGTGCGCTTCCGAAAGTAACGATAAATCTGAGAAGAGGAGCTCTGTCATCGGACAAGAGAAGCGAGGGGCAATAAAATAAATAAAAAGCAGTGAGCTCCAAGGCTCAGCAAGGAGATGAAAAGGGGTAAAGTGAATTAATGGGTTTTAGCTAAGTACAGAAATATAGGTATTTGTGCAAAGTTTGGGGGGTTCTCCAACAATACCTTAAAAATACAGATTTTTTTTATTTCTGTTTAAGATGTTAGAAGGCGCTTCACAAAGAATATTAGTTTTTGACGTGTTTTTTTTAAATCAAGGTAGACGATTAATTTCCTCTTTCTGGATATACAAAACCTTATGTATTTATATAAAATTACATTCATAGCCGTATTTTTTATTGTTCATACATTACTTTTGAAGCAAGCTTTTTATTTCTCTCCTCCTTTAAAGCAAAAACATACCAACTATTACAGTACAGGCATAAAAACAAATCATGTTTGAAATAATCTAAAGATTAAACTTTATTTTTCTTAGCTGATTGCATTATTTGAACAATAATATTTTTTTTAAATTATTCATCTGCCTGATGAAAGAAAGCACCTGATACATATTTTTATTCAAATATTGCTCCTGTGGAATATTGGCAACATTTTATGTTTCAGCCTAAGCTACAGATTCCTTCAGAACAAATCAAATGTCTTTAAAGAATATTTCTGTTTGAAAAGGAATTAAGCTTTCCTGAAAGAATTTTAAAGGTTGTGATATTCACAGTCTGATAAAGCAGCACCTTTAATGAAATTCTAATTAGCAATTTCATGCACTTTGCTATTAGTCATATCAGATTAGTGCACATTTTCACAGCCTTCCTTTAATTAAGTGCACTTATTCCAAGTTTCAAACACTTTCCTTATAAGATGAAAACTGTGCTGAAATGTTATTTAGTAAACAACAGACGTGTGAAAATAAAGGTGCGTATCCGTGCGCTGATGGACATTCTTAAACTGCCCACAGATGTATACATTTCCAGTTGCTGCCAGCTGCTTTCTGCGCTTTGTTTTCTGCTGTTTGGCTGTATGCATTTTGCATCTGCCTTTAAATAGCGCAGAGCGATGAAGTCCAGTTCTTCAAATGGCTCCAAAGACCTTCGAAAGTTTCCAGCACCCAACTTGCGCACGTGTTTCCGAGTCAGGCTGGAAAAGCAGAATTTGTATTAAAAAAAAAAAAAAAATTCAGAGGGTCCAGCCTGAAGTACCTGTGTTTGCTTTCCCGGGCGTCGCCTTCCATCACATCACCTCGCGCCATCACAGCAGAGGCCCTCGCTGTAAATTCAGCGCCTGGACCCACTATTTTACCCACCCAAACCATCAGTAAAATTCCCGTACGCAATAGCGGGAATAGGTGAGACCTTCTCTCTCCTATAAGGATATTCCATTGCAAAGGCAAATACTTCTAAAATACTGCACGTAACACTCAGCGCTCTGCAAGCTGATTAACTTGTGGTCAGCGTTGTAAAAGGTGAGAGATTACCAACACTGCGTTAATTCACAGTGCACCTTGTTTTGCATGATAGGAACAACACCGGGAGTGATTTAACACACATAATGATAAGCAAGCCTATTATGTACGGGTAGATAAAGGATATAACGCATTTCTTCCTCTTTCCACTACGCACAGCTATAAAAACACCACCGTGATCATTTTTCACGTTTCCCGTATTTTCAAACACATACATGAATGTTTTCTCATTCTTCAGAGCAGAATATCTTGGATTGTTTTTAAATGCTCCTTCCCAGGTCCTGCTCCTCTGGTCTGTCGTGTTCCGGGATTTGCATTTTATTGTATTAGCTAATTGCACGTGTTTTTAAACACATGTTCTCTTGCTGATGTCATTCATTTGGACTGTAACATTTCTGACATTTTTAGGTAGTCCCCCAGGCCTCGTAGCCCTCTTAGCAGGGTCCTTTCAGTGAGGGGTGTTTGCTTTATGATTACTGACTGACATCTCAATAACTTGGAACATATTGAGCAGTGCACGTCTAGTGAGCAGCTTTTTTAAATGCATGGTCCAGTTTGTCAAGTCATGTGCGAGCCATAATTTAGGCTAATAATTACCAGACATGAATGCTATGAAACATTGATGTCTACACTTTTTTCCCCTTCTAAGTACTGAATTTTAATACATTCAGAAAAGGTTTCCCTAAGGCCAAGATAAGCCCCCCAAAAAGCTCATATGGAAGCACTTTAAAAGTGATAAATGATTTGGAATCCACACTGTCTACTGATGTACGTCTCAGGAAAGAAAATTAGAGCTAACAGGTGTTAGATAGGGAATGGTGAAGCATTTTAATAGAATTGTCAAAATGTTGGTCCCAGATGCTGACATTAATGCATGCAACAAGGAATGTAATGCTGCACTGCCATTAAATGATTATTTGTTTAAATTTCAAGTCGATGGCAGGAAATCCTAACTTTGTCCACTACTTCTCTGTACAGGCCATCCCTCCTGTGCTTTCTTCTATGATTTGCATCAAAGTGTAATGGTTATATGGCTCACATCTGCATGCTTTAAATAATCCATGCCTGTCAAATTTCATTTTTTCCTCTCAGATCACAACCATCCTGACCCCTTCTCTGCCAGCCTTGAAGTTGCTACAAATATATTCGTACATTTGGGGGAAAATAATTTAAATACTGCAAGTTAAGGGATAATTAATCTCTGAACCATTTTCTTACTTCAAATGTATTTACTAAGTAATCTGCATGAACTTGTAATTATTATGTATTTGTAAGGTATTTTCCATGTAATCACAAAGTAGTTACATGGTCATATGAATCCTGTACATTATAATGATACTGGGGGAAGGGGTATGAGGAGGGGAGCTCTGCTGCCTACGTTAAAAAGCTTTTCCAGAAATCTTTGGAATTCTCTTCAGTGAGGTAGCCTGAGAAGGCAGAAAAAGCACGTCCTTTAGAGATTACTGGAATTTCTGCCAACAAAAGGGATCCAATATCCATGTACAGTTCAGCTGGGTGAAGGGGGAGAGGGGAGTGCAGATAGTGACATATTTTTTTTATCTCTTGTTTTAACAGTAAATTATTAGTTTAAAAGTTGCTGTTATTTTTCAGAGGAATTGCAGCCATTTACAGACTGCTGAAAGCTCAGCATCCATTCATGCTTCAAAGACAAAAGAGAGATTTCTCTTTCTAATCTTTGCAGAAGCCTAAATAGGATGTAGCCTGTAGTCAGACCATCTCCGGCTGTAATCTTGTCAGAGCTCAGCACACATGCATAGGCGTGCTCACGCACACAGTATTACACTCCCAGCGTTAATAAAGCCATTTCTCCAGCATGGTTGAAAGCAAGGAAACAAGCTGCGTGATTATTGCCATTTTAAAACACTGGGGAGACAATGAACAGATATTAGGACAAATTAACTGATTAGAAGCGAGCACTCTGGTGAGTCAGATCAGAGACGTGGATGGAAGAGCCTTGGATATGCAGTCACCGGGTAAAACCTCCTCTGCCAGAAGAGCAGGGTTGATTTTTCTGTAACTGGCATCTTATCTCTCTGTAGAGCCCGCGGTTAAAAGCCAATGCCTTTTTGGAAGCTTTTCCTTACAGATGAGGTATAAAACCAACGCCTGCCTAACCACTCATATGCATTAATGATCCCACGCTGCTTTCCAAAAGCAGAAGATATTAACCCAGGCACCACAACAATATTCTGCTTACTTATAACCCCCATACAATTTAAATTCAATTGGTGTTCGTGTAGCTCTGAGCTGTTAAGCAGATGATCGCTCCGTTCCAGCGGTAGATCCATCTCTCTGGTGCCTTGGAAGAGATTTCTTAGCCTGCGTTTCAGTGAGTGTCTCCTGGAGAACGTGCCATATGTAAAACCATTGGCTGAACACGACACAGCGTCCACGGGGCCATTTTTGCTGTACGCGCACACCCTTAGTTTCCGATGGCTACATCATTGCCAGGGACTGCCGATGGAGAAAGGCTCTCAAATCCCTCTGTTGGTAAAAAGGCGAAAACGCTCCAGAAAGATTTTCCTCTCCTTTTCTGTCTACCCACGGCTCCCTCAGACAGTGCCCAGCATGTGTGCAATAGCAAAGTGCATTCCTCTGAATGTCAGAACCGGGAAACAAGCTCTCGTTTAAAACTAAGCACTTGGAGCCGAAGGGACAGATGCTCTCTTGGTTCCCCTTCTGTCCAGATTTTCCCGGGAGAGTCCCAGTGTCCAGGGGACCGTCACCCCTCGGAGCTGCACCGTCGCAGAGGAGGCTCCCCTCAGCCCCTGCCTGCTCTGCAAATTAGCAGAGCCAAAGCAGATGCTGAAAATAGTCAGTGAAACAAAACAGACAGCTCGCTGGCGGCTGCCAAAATGTTGCCCAGACTCGCCGGAGTGGTGAGCGGGGCTCGGTGGTCAGGGATGGAGTGGTGGGGGTATTCCCGTGGTGGCTGCTCTGGGGCAGCTGCAGAAAAGACTCTGGAAAGTGAAGTTACTGGAAAGTAGAGTTATGGAAGAGCAGACTGTCTGAATTGCTTTCTGCACCCCTTTCTCTTGTGGTGCCCCCTGAGCGTGCCATTGCCCTCCCTTGCTTGTAGAGTATCTTGAGTGCTTGAAAATAAGGAAATCGGCCTGAGAGGGGCAGCTGAGAGTGGGGGATTTGGTGTACCCAGATTTCAGGGCAAAGGTTGGAGCCAATTTAGTTACTAGTCAAGTGAAACTTGTACCCACACTTACACCAGCGCTCCTTGTGTCACCAAACCGACCCCCTGGCAGAGGGTTGCTCCTACAACGGCATGCACACACCAGCTCTGCGCTCGCCCTTGTCAGGTGTTGTCAGGAGGGCTGAACAAAATCGAAGGTATGCATGAGCCGCTCCCTGTGTCTGCTAGGGCATGAAAGAGATGTCTATTTGTCATGTCCTCATCAACGATTGCAATAGAGTCACTTCAACGGGGACTTCTGCTAAAAACGAATGGCATGAAGTATCTTGTCATCATTCCTTCGGAAAGTAGCGTGGTCCTCCCCAGCCCGTGGTCACAAGCAGGTATAGGAGTCTGCTTGCTGTCACATGATTGTGTGAAATGACATGAGCTCCAATTTCCATTTGTGAGTTTTTACAGTCAACAGTACGGTGAAAGATTGCTTGATAACTATGCCCACAAATTCCTGTTTCTGACTGTCCTAACAAGCAGCTATAAGATGTTTTTAATTGCACGTATTTTACAATGCAATGCTGGGCTTATATGTTTTCTTTTGGTATCATTAGTGCAGATGGCTGCTATCATTTTAGGTACTCTTTTGTGTTATCTGCAGCTAATTATTTTTTCCATGTTGTTTTTCCTTCTTCTTTATCATGGAAGTATAGCTTCTGGTATAATTCATGTTAACTAGAAATGAGCCCAGACAGACATCAGATTTCGGATCCCTGACACCCACTGATGTGAAGTTCCGCAGTTGGCCCATTGTAGGGAGAAATTTGGAGGCTGTATGCTCTCCTCACAAAGTCCCTGGGGTTTTGTTCAGCTCCGTTGCTAAAATTAACTTGAGTGGGTAGTATTTTCAGTGACCTACGCACCTCTGCTGTCACAGCCCCCTTACCCAGCCGAGACCTATTCCCATCTAAACAACAAATTGTAATTGTAATTTGACTGTAATGAATGTCAAATATCAAAGATGGGGCCATCTGCGCACCTTGTCTAAGAAGCACTAATTCAAGCTGGAGTGGGTCAGAGAAGGGTTACTAAGATGATCCCATGGTATGAAGCACATCTCATGATAGAAGGTGAAAATTCTCTTACTTGCCCAGCTTTGGAAAAAAAGAGGCTGAGGGTATATGACTGCTGTCTGAAGTACTGCAGGATGGGCTAGATAACAATGTTTAAAGATGAAGAAATTAGTATAAAACAAGTCATGAATGAATAAATAAGAGGAGACTTAGAACTGGAAGGTACCTAGCTCCAAAAGGAGCAAGGCTCTGTAGCAGTCTTCCGATTAGTGGTTGCAAAGAAATGCAATCACGTGCAACATTGAGCTTTAATGCACTGGGAGGCAATGAAACACTTGATCCCCAGTATACAGGATGTGTTTTCCTGTAGGGAGTGATTTACAAAGGCCATATGTAAGTAAACAGTGGAAAAATTGGTTTGATGAGTCCCCTGAGGTCCTGTGTGACCAGGACTAGAGGCAGACATCTCGGTTTGCGTGCTCGCCTTACAGCTGGCATGGAGCACACATTGTGATCTATTTCCCCATTCCTGCAACAAGGCAGAATCCCCCCCTCAGCCCGTTCTGCTAGGGACAACTGTAGGATGACAGTGAGAGATTGCCGTGTCTCTGAAAGAACCGTGTCTCTGGGACTGGGCAGGATGATCATGCCGGAGAACCACAAGATTATACAACTAAAGAAGTAGAGGAAGCCTTGTTTTTCATTTCTGCTCCAGAATCAATCTAAAATATTAGAAAATTTCCATAAATGTAAAGGGGGAGGGAGAAATGGGTACACAGGGAGTAGAAGATTCAAACATTTTGATTAGTTCATCACATTTGTTAGAATTTTGACTTTTTTTTTAATTTGAATGCATAATGCGCAGTGGTTGAAATAAAATGTCTTTTAGAAAATCAAAATGCTTCTGAGCCCAAAAGACTTTCTAGGAATGCTCCAATCTGATATTTCACAGCGGCTGTGTAAATCACTTCTGTGAAGCTTTTACATTTGAAGGAAACAGCCTACTGTGACAGAAAAATATTACCTCGGACCCTCTCCCCCCGCAGTGTGCTCTACCAGGAGTATGTTTCTACACGGAGTGGTCCTTGCCCCTGGGCACCAGTATGGGTGATGCTGGCTGGACCCTGATCACACCCTGCACCTCCCAGACTGTGTTGTATTGAGGAAACACAGTTATTTAGTGCCCTTTCAAATTGTGTTGGGCACCATGTTAAATTTCCCTGGTGAAGTAAAGAAAAAAAACAAGGACAGGGAAAGACCACACCTGCCCAGTCCATATTGCGTTGACCAACCATCTTTCCATCTGGTCCATTTGACCATTTCCATCTTCCCGCAATTAACCCTATAGCTCTGACATTCAGACGAAAGCTTATAGAGAGAGTCATCAGCTCCACTACATCCAGTGGGAATGGGGAGCACGCAGACCAGCCTCCTCTTACTGACCGACCCACTGGGAATACCCCCCATAGCCCGTCGCAGGCAGCTTGCCCCTCTGTTAACAGGCAGCAACGGCTTGAGCTCAGGTTCAAAGGATGGTTTTACCACTGACAGCAGCCTTAATAGTGAATTTCTTGTCAACTAGAGCCCACCTGATACAGTAACCCCTATAGCTGTTGGTGGGGTCAACTGGGAACATTTCTCAGGGTCTGTCCTTCCCTGTGAACTGCTGAGCTGTGGGGGATTTATTCACAGGGAGAACCAAACACTGCTGGATGAGAAAAGGAAAGGGTGATTAAGTGTGGTAAGACATCCTTCTACAGACAGGCAGATCATCAGGGGAAACTTAGTGACCTCAGAGGCCATGAGAATATATCAGAAGTGTCTCCACTTGTGTAGGAGAAGACGTGGACCTGGCGCAGACCTTCAGCTGATGCAAAAGGAGCTCTGGCAGTTTACATCAGCCGGAGAACACTCCCCTTGTCCCCCTCGTGTAACAGCAGTGCTGCTCCCTGCGCGGAGCTGAATAATCTTTCTCACAGCAACTCTCTTTTCTGCCAATATTGAAGCTTGCCCTGACCCCAAGATCGTTCCTGGACCAGCGGCGTAACCTCCCTCCGCTCAGCCAGGGAACGTGCACGTGAGCCCTACATAAAAGAGGTATTTCACCCAGACAATATTTCTTGCTTAAAGTAGTCGTTCTCCCCACAGCATTGCCACTTACCCACTATGCGAATGCTTTTCATTAAATGCAAATAACATATTTTCTGTCAACTCGAGCCTACGCTCTTTGTGCCATTCATCATTATGCATACCTAATATATTTTGCAAACCCCCAATTCTCCGGCTTTCTGCCTTTTGAGGCATTTCTGAAATCAAATAAAAATATTACACCCCTGTTTACTTTTAGACATGTATTTTTTTCAAAGCAAATGCATTCTGTGTTTTAAGTAAGATACCACCATGTATTTATGGGAGTTTAATAAGTTCTTCCATTAATAACATAGACAAACTAATTTACCAGAACGTGTCTGTTTTAAACTTTGGGAACAAAGAGTGGGAGTATGAAAATCAATCTTTCCTTTGTACTTGAGCCACTGACCCATTAAAGCTTTGAAGATCATTTCTTTAAGAAATTGTGAGGAGTTATTTAACTACAAACAGCAGCTACCTTCCCATTCCAGCTGCGTAATCAAGCGTAATAAATTAGAGGAAAAAAATAAAGGTTCAGTCCATTTTTTTTTTATAACTGAAAATTCTTAATAGCAGTTTGACAAATCGGCCCACAGCAGAAAGAAACAGGCATTCTTCCTGAGACTGCTGTTTAGCACAAGTTAAAACATTGCTTAAAAGGTATTTTTTTTTTCTTTAATGAGGGTTCAAAAATGTTCTTAGCTGCCCAGGCTTAATTATTTAACTCAAATTAATTGTAAAAGTTACCCGTCACTGGAAAAAGTTAGCAAACCTGTGAACTACAACATTGTTAATGGCTGCATGCATAAAAATGTCGAGTAATTCCTTTTTGCTTGGAAAATTATGGCATTACTTATTGTTAGTTATCATTAATAACTATTTCACAGTTTAACGCTGATAATATGCTCAGTTATATAAAAGTGGAAATTTAAAATAATCTTCATCTTAAACTGCTTAAGCAATCTGCATGCTAAACAATTATAATGATGTTCTAGTTATCAGAAACTCAAATGGAAAAAGTCCATATGGGATATCACTAAAACCAGTCTGTAAAAGGCAGACAAATTACAGCCATTTAAAAAAATCTAACATATGGATAGCGTAAAGATGATTTTTAAAAAATACATCTACCGCTTCACTGTTGACGGTCTCTGCTTATGATAAATACACAACCGTTTTCAAAGGCTTCATATAACCTGCAACAGCATTAGCGTCTTGCTGGAAGAAAGCCGGTCAGGAACAGAGTACAGTGCTCAGGGACAGAGTATGGGAGGTTAACCCTGCAGCATTGCCCAATCCCGAAGCTGGAAGGACCACATGAAAGGGGTAAAACTCAGATATATTTTTTTTTCTCTGCTTTTCTAGAGTGTTTTTGCTAAATCTATGAGAGTTGATACCTTTTCCGAACAAGGACATCACAAGTCCCTTGCCCTGCCAGCGCTAGACGTGCAGGAAAGGCTGGGAGAGAAGAGGAGCCTAATAAAGACTTTGCGATTTTATAAAGTAGGACATACTGCAATTCTCATTTTCAGAGATGGACACACGAGGCTTTGGCACAAAATGTAAGTGCAGTTTGTACCTGGGAGTTCAGCCACTGTGCCAGACACAGTCCCTGCCCACACAGTGCCTGGGCTGGTACCCCACCACTTACTCATCTGCACAAGATTACAGGCAGTTCTAGGCAAACTTGCAGTCATTTGCTGCCTTTTTTTTCCCTCAAAGTGCCCAAACATTAAGATTCAGTGAACATATTGAGTAATATTTTGCGCTTATATGCTTCAATCAGTTTTATTTCAATTAGAATTACCACTTGCTTTCTATTTTTATCTATATATTTAAGGACATTTGTATTTTCTCATCAAACAGGTCAGTTTATTGGTCTGAGAGGTACTCAGCCTGGTTGCAGCAGTTTGCAAGTCCTTAGAAGGTTATTCTTTAAAGAAGTATTCAAAGAGGCATATCCTGAGCAGGCGTTAACACATCATGTGGATCAAGGTCCAAGTTCCAAGGTCCAGTTCCTCAGGGATATTTAGAGACATATATTTTATTGATTGAAGGATTAAGTTGCTTTAAGGATCTGAGCTGAAATCCTTAGCTTCACAGACTTCAGAGAAATTATGCCATTTATTACTGCTATGGGTCAAGTTCTTGCCTCCAGGGCGAGTTTCGACCAGCTCGATCTTCCCCTTCTAGGTTGCCCTAAAACTGCCCCAATTATGCAAACCTTTTCATTGAGGCCAACCACACCTGCAATTCTCATAAGAACAGCTTCTCCCAAATCATTTCCCTGATTTCTCCTACTGGATCTGGTTGAAGGTATCTGCTTGAACCTTATTAATTTTTTACTGCTTTTGGCTAAACGAGCATCTTGAACTTGGTAAGAGTCTGGGCACATAATATTCAGACGGCGGTTGCCTGTGAACTCTTCACTTTCCACTATTTTGCTAATCATTATTCATGACATACACATTAGTCACCCTGGAGCATGTGTCCATCCTGCCAGGGAGTGAGCGCCGTCTTCGGCAGGAGCTCGGTGGAATCCGGTGAAATTCGTCCTGCAAGTAAGGAAATTGACCCCCGAGACCCAATAACCCCACAGAGTTTCTTCTTTGTGAAGAATATACACGAGACCTTGAGCACCAAAGGTCTGCTGGTGACCACCGCATGCACTGGAGGTAATACCAGGAGCGGGGAGAAAGATGCCACACAAGGAGCATTGCCGGGCCAGTGGTGCTATGGCTTCTGTTTCTTGACCAAACCCCCAGATCACCCTTCAGTAATATGTTTAAACATATGCTTGAGTCCTTCTGACAGCAAAGAGCATACCTGTGGGCTGATTTTCTTTTTAACACGTAACAGCAGACAAAGACAAACCCACTTTCAATATTCCAACAAAATAGTAATTCTCTTTATAGTTAATGAAAACCGGAGATTCCCAGTGTTGCCAAAAACAAACGTCCTGATTACCCTTAGACACAGCTCATTCTAGTTCTTTTTATCTCAAAAATGTGCACAATATTATATTTTTTATCTATTTTGTTCTGGTTTCTCAAAGACAGGAAAGGGGAGAGGGGAAGTCCTGATGGAGAAATTTTATTTTAGTCAGATGCTGAAAATGGGGAAAGGTTTATAAAGTGAAGTTCAGAACTTCAAAATTACACCTGGAGTGTTTCTTCCCTCCATTAGTATCAGAGACGAGAAAATGCCAGGAACAGCATAATATATGGTGGATAGGAGTTTCAAGAGCATCTAAGTCACTGAAGAGCTCATGCCCCCAGGACATACAAACGAATCCCTACAACGCTTCTGAATAAAGGTCCATGGTAGAAATACCTTTTCTTGTTCTCCTTGTTTCCATTATTGATAAATAAATCGCATGCTGAAAAATTACATTTAGAGTTCCTTTTTTTCAATCAGTATAATTTCTCTTAAAGTATCCTTCTGATTTAGCTGGATTCAGTTCATAACATCATTAGAACAATGCATTTTTGTGTCAATTATTAAGGTACTACGAGGTCTGCCCTAGCAACTATGTCAACATATTCTTTACCAATGGAGATCATGAAATACAGACGGCAATAGTGTTAAAAAACAAGCTTTTAGATCCATTTTACTTTGTTGCAACACTGCTTTGCAGATACTGAATTAGAGCCCATTTAAACCATTCAAGCATATAATCAAATTTCAGTAATGAGTTATTAATTAAGCAGGGGCATCCAATTCTGTGCTAACTGCCTCATAAACAATCGACAGGAGATTTGTGAATTTTGACTTCCTGACACTATTAAACAAATCAATATTAGGTTTCAGACACAGCAATTCAGACAGTTTTCCCTGTTATTTGGCAATCGTCTGCCTGGAATACTAATGAAAGAATTAAGAGCTGTAGATTTTGCATGTGTTCCATCAAAAAGATCCTTATCTGTGGGGAATTGGGGCCTGATTTGCATGGCAGAAGACTTTGCTTTTGTAGGTACAATTTTTCTCAATATGTCACTCATTAGTATTTATAAACTACAGAGCAGTGGAGCCGTCAGCCCCTATTCGTAATGAACAGTCATATCCTTGCTGGAGATACAACCGAACAAAGCCGTTTATTTATTTACTTAGCGGTCCTTTCCGTTTAGAGCGAACCTAACCTGCAGAAAACTTGCACCCGAGGAGCCCTCTGAGCAACTTAATGTTTGATTTCTCTTTTGGAAGGGAACGTATATGTGTGTGTGCGTGTATATATGTATCTGCATATATACACAATCAGTTGATTAGCAATCAGCTGTATACGCAATACATTTGTTTACGTGTAGCAGCTCAGTGCCTGCCAATGACTTCTGAATAATTTCAGCATGTTTCGTATTTTTTCGTTGGCTCTCCCTCCTCTCCACATGAATTCAGGCCCCGGTTCAGCCGAGCTTTTGAGCTAAGCAGGGGCTTCGGTGTTTTGCTGAATTAGGGATTAGTGCTGTGAAAAGTGCTGGGTTAACAGTACTGCAGGATGAAGTCCAGAGAGCAAGCGCAATAGTGATGCCTCCGCCGCTGGCCGCCCTTCACCGATGTAACTGAGTTGAACTTCACCTCGGGGTAAGTGAGTGTTTAGTTTTCATAACCACGCAGTCGTTGGCCCCTTAATGAAGAAGACAGCAGGGGCTACCGGCACCTGTTGAGGTAGCGGCTTTTTAAGGAGGGTTGTCTGGCTGCTGAGAACTGGGCTGAGATGGCACGTGTCCGGTTCTCGGGGTGCTCAGGTTGTGCTTATCCCAGTGTTTTGGATGGTTTTACCAGAAATTTCCGGCTGCTCTCTCCAGAACTAGCTGAAGCCAAACTGACCCAAAACCCTGTCCTAAAATTTCTCCTCCACTTGTTTCTGGGATCGAATATTTTGCTCAAGCTATGGCTTAGAGACGCTACAGGAGGTTGTTTTCTCATGTCAGTTTGCTATTTCCCAAGCTGTAAATATATTTTTCCTTAGATTTTGTATCTCCATCTCTGTGCCAGCCGCAAGAAAAATGCAGAAAAGTATATTAGACTTAAAATGAAGTTAATGTTTCTATTACATACACCTCAGTTTCCAACACAAAAACAGTCTCTTGCCAACAAAAACGCTGAATCTTGTTTGGTTAGCAAAATTTGTGGTGTATTTACATAAACAAGTTTCCAACAATTTCAAGGATAAAAGCCTCACTAGCACAGAAATCAGTGTGAAAATAGGTCAGAGACCAAGTCTTTAAAAAACAACATTGGCGAGGAAGGATAAAAGTAGCGTAGAGTGATCAGTTCCAAAGTGGGTCAGGATTTTGTCTGCGGGAACAAGTCTCTGGCATTATTTCTCCTGTAGAGTACTAATGTGCAAGCTCTACCCCAGGACTCCCTTGTTCTGCACACCGAGGAAAAAACATTGTCTCTGCCCCAAATAGCTGATAGTCAAAAGTACAAGTAAATGACAACGGATGCGCATAGTCGGGAGATGCTGTGAAAGGACCGTACAAGGAAATTAAGCTGCCTAATAAATGGCAGGGGGAACGTGGGACTGAACGCATCTTCGGTCTGAGTCTTGTTTTATTTAGCTTTTCTACCAGCCTCTCTCTCCCTTTATTTCCTTCTCTCTAGGATCTTAAGACATCTAACTCATTAAAAATCTTCTTTTTAATTATCTGCCAGGGACAAAAATTAGCATAATTAAGGGCATTTAAATTTAGATTAACAACCAACCTAATACATGGCACTGCTTCCAAGATGAGAACATTTCTTTTAAATAGCCAAAAGATCTCATTTTCGTTTCTGTCTAGATTTCTGTTCAATGTAGTCCTTCCACCACATACTACTTCATCCGTTCAGCAGTGCGCTCTCACTTTATATATATATATAT